>NC_053027.1:28348688-28587527 GCF_003073215.2 Triticum urartu | reverse complement strand
CTCGAATGCCTGTGTCAACAGAAAACCAGGAGGTTGGCATACAACTGTTCATCAGAGTTTCAGCCAGTAACCACCCCTAAACCCCAGGAGGATGCAACTAGGAGGAGGATGCAACTAGGAATAAGCATAGTTGTTTCGATTATATGTTAGTGGACTGTGTTCAATGACTTCCATGACACAAGAATATATATAAGAATGGTCATGATGTTGCATTGGATGTGAGTTAGGCATCAGTGCGAAAAAAATGAACTATAAGAACAGTTTGTTTCTTACTTGAGACAACAAACCTTTCTAAAGCGGTAGTATCAGGTACAATAACAGGTCATCTTGAGCCTTACCGGTTGCCAAGCATAAAGTGGGTCCATAGAAAATGTTAAGAAGAGCTAACTTACCTCGCAAAGCGAGATGTTTCAAATCCTGGAACATCAGGCGGGCCAATTGGATCGTAGCGACCACCGGGCGGAACACTCTTATTAATATTTGATTCCGTTTATGATAGAACAAATACTGCAATGGTATATTTAGTAAAAGTAAAATGAACATACCCAAGGTCACCAAAAGGAGTAGAAGGATTTGTAGGAAAGAAACGTGGATCATTTGGACGTGTAGTAATCAAATAGGTTCCATGTTAGACAGTACAGAGGAGCAAATGTAAAGAGATTCCACAGATACTCAGTTAACATATTACCAACGTGCATACTACCACCTGTCCCACCACTGCAAAAAATAAGACACATGGTTAATTATGTGCGGAAGAACTGATCTGTCGATGCTTTTACATGTATATTATGGTTGGAGACAGACCTGTGAGGGTAGAAGCCAACATCAGGAACAGGGAAGGTGTCATCATGACCAACTGGAGCTACTGGAGGATAAATCAGCCTGTACAACAATACATAAACAGAAATATTAGCCCCGTTATCAATATCCTATAACCAATTCACTGGTAGCCTATTTATCCTACAAAGAGTGCTAGTGAGTGCAAATTTTGGTAGAACCGGAATTAAGTTGACATGAACAGGCCCCTTCACTAGTTTGTGCACTTGTAAAGAAAATTCTTAGGAAATTCAGAGTACTATAAAGTGTCAATTCAGGCACATGTACCAAATTTCAAATAAATAAATAATCATATGCGTGATGTAGCAAAAGGACAGGACAGAGTATAAGTATAGAGCAAAATGATGTTCTTATATATATGCGTACCAAATTAGATGGCAATAGAATATGCGTAAGGACATGCATGCCCATGAAAAGTGAACGAGGCCAGTTGATATCAGGACCGAAGGCATGTTCCAGGACATTCAGCTTGTCATTGAAGGCGGTGTAGGCATGAATGAAGTAGAAGAAAACTAGAAAAGACTCACTAGTGGCTAAGCCTTAGAGATTTCAAATCAGATTGAACAGGACTCAATAAAATAACAACAAAGTACAAAACGGTGAATAAAGGAGTGCCACACAACAGAAGAATGGGACATACAAATGGTTGTACCTTGTACTTGGGGTTTCCCACAGAACATTTTCAGAATTGGAAGTAGAAGTGACAACAAAGTACAAAAAAGGTGAATAAAGAAGTGCCACACAGAAGAAGAAAGGGAAATAGAAATGGTTGTATTCGTACCCGGCAGGTTCAATCATCCTTATACTCCGGTTTTCCCACAGAACATATTCAGAACTGGAAGAAGTTCCAAGAACGTACCAAAAAGGTGAATAAAAGGAGTGCCACACAAAAGAAGAAGGGGAAATACAAATGGTGGTATTCTTACCCGGCTGGTTCAGTTATCCTTGTACTTGGGTTTTCGCACGGAACATTTCCAGAACTGCAAGGAGAAGTGCCACGTGTTAGAATTATTGAAAAATGGAGTCAGCTACAACAGAAAAGCTTTGGAAGTTAAACTTTAGGCAAAGGAGTAAAATCATCAGAATATTACCATAAAAGCCCAAATTCCCCAAATAATGATATTAATTCATTTGTACCAAGTAAAAGTGCAACATGGAAGTAATTACAGAGGGTAATATACTAGATTATTTGTTTGCGATGAGATAAACAGAAACTTAGTCTGATTTTTAGTGTCAAAGAAGGAGATGGGACATGCCTTAAAACCCAGCATAGAAATACCTGTTTATTGACGAACTGCTCTCAACATTAGGATTCTGGGCGGCAGCAGCATCCTTACCATTCAATTCAGCCAATAAGCTTAAGTTCAGGATATTAATGAAGTCCGGAAAATTCTTGTACAAATCTTTATACTTCCTGGTCTGTTCTTCAGAGACGAAATCCTTCACACTATATACACAGAACCAGGGTCAAAAACTCGAAACTATAAACTGGAATATCCAGACTATTCAACATAAGGCCAGTCAACAGAGCAAGTACTCAAAATATTTTACATAATGATAAACTAAACATGACAAAATTGTCCTCTTGGCTGCACTAGGTCTTTCTTAAGAAATAAATTAGAAATAGATTTAATATCACTTATTGCCCCTTGTATCACACTGGATATCGATAACCATATCTTGTGCAGAAAATCATACTCAATCAAACAGAATACATTTCTATACTAAGATAGTTGTAGCAACCCAAGTCATCACATAGTAGAATAGAGCAAGCACACTAACAGGTTGGCCGAATTCATAAACAGTCTCTATAAGTCTAGCTCATCGTTACTAGTTATACCATTTATACTGTTCCGCTTATAGCGACATCATTTCTATAAAGCTTGTTAATACAAGTGAAGGGACTTGACAAAAAGAATGTGCATACAACAAAGCACAAAAAACCATCACAGTAGCTCAACCATTAATTGAAGTAGTCTTTACATATATAAAATGTCTCCACACATAAAAAAGAAGCAGGTCTTGAGTTCAAATAGCATGGCTTCATGGGTTTCAATTTCAGTTTCAACAAAATTTCAGCACCAACTGAAATCACTGAAATTCAGTTATTTCAGTTTGCATTTCAGCCAAAAGGCCGAAATATTCATTTGAATTTAATTAAATATTTAAAATTTTCAAAAAATATTTGATTTCCTGTGTACTACTGAATTTGCTGAAATATTTTGACCGAAACATAATATTTCAGTTTCTACTGAAATTAATGAAATTCAGTGAAATCTCACTGAAAGTGAAAACCATGCATGGCTTACAATTCATGTTATTATGTTACCAAATATTTTAGTCAGCCGAGGTGGCAACGATGGTGATAGAGTAAACCGACCATCAACAAATTTCTAATTTAGCCCCACTTGTTAGTAACCAAATAGTGGGAAGGTGAAAAGATCATCACTACCGACTGAAATATTTTTGGAGTGAAGATTACCACATAATGTACATGTCTTAGATCACAAAACATATTTCCGTGTGAAGCAAGTGACATGTGTTCTAGTAACAATAATAAGAAAAGCACATGGAATCTAAGAATGATATACAACAATAATAACAAGACAGGAACATACTTTATGTGGAGATTGCAGGGTTTCTTGTGTCGTGCCCCAAGATCTCGCGCATTAATAGCAAGGAAGTCAGCAATCCGTAGACATTCCATTAAGATGCACTTCTTCTTGACCTCCTCCTCCTTGGAGTACAAAAAGGCATAGCAGTTGTACATACTGTTCCAACCCTCAAATCCCACCTCCACCTCGTCTAGAATCAAGAAAAATAAAAACATTAAATATATAATTAAAGGCTGGCAATTACAATGCAATTCAGGACTCTGCAGAGTCACTTTCCTCTTTCATCTCACACCAAAATATAACTTAATTAATTCCCATCGAGTGAACCAACTAGACAGATTTGAAACTCCCATTAGATATTTACAATTTATTATATTCCAGTTAGAATGACGAGTACATTAGTTCCACAATGCAAGCAGGAAAAGAAAGCCACCGGTTCCATTCATTTAATGACCGGATGTTCCGTCCCTCACTATTGGTCACAACTATTTAGCGTAAAGCTATGTTTTAAAATTCGGATTTCAATTCCTCGCCTATTAAGATAAGTTTGACCCTGAAAATAATTCCAATTTTATCTCTTCTAAAAAATGGTAAGGTCTGCCTTACGTTGTCTTTTCGTCCAATTCCCCTCACCTCCCTACGTAAGCTCTGTCCCCATGCCACCTCAATTTTATTTAATTTTTCCCACCGATTCCTTGAAAACCAACTAAACTGCCCCACTTCTTATTTTTACCAAATAAAATCATGTTTCATTGGTAAGTCAATAATGTTATGAGGGTCAGTCCATCAAACATGGTGTCTTATCCCTTAATTAGTGTCCTAGTTAATTAAGCAAATTTGTTAGCAAAGAGTCAAGTCAGTTTACAGACTGTATTAGAATTTGAATAGATGTACGGGATTGTTGGTCAAGTCTTTTCTATACTTTAGAAAAGGGCCGGACCCTCTAAATAAAGCTGAGAAGAATAGTGCCGTTTACTTTTATGTACTTCTCAGTAATTATGGTGGGTTATGTATGTAGTAGAAGCAGCAGCTACAAATCACAGCCACCTTCACGCCTCCGCCTGCCAACCTATTTCATATGCCGTTATGGCCGTGACCCCCTCCAAACCCATCTACTGAACCACCCCGCCCATCACCTCCCTTCTGACCTTGCCTAACCATCACCGGTGGTGAGCGCAACTATTTGGTTATGTTTGACACGGTCAATACCTAAACGCTGCTGCTTGCTGTACATATACGTACGTACATATTGCACTAGTCAATATTTATGTCTAAAGCTACCTTTTGTTGGGCCTTGTCAATGCATGTACGCGAGTCTACCATAGTATTAGCGATATGTCCGAACTTGCGACTAAAACTACTCTTGTACTCATACTGAAAACATGATCATGCGTAACAGCAGCGGTAGGACCCAGAAGGAGGTGGCGACCAACGGCCGTCAATCGGCGAGGCGGCGACCCGCTGTGTGTGGGTCATCGACTGGCGACAGCAACTCACTAAAATATCTAGTGAGATATTTTGAGTGCCGGTACTTATTTTTAGATTGTAGTCGTATTTTTTGCACAAGTAGTATATATCTAGTATTCTAGTGATCTCGCTCTTACACAGTTGTATTTATACATGTTTCTCCTTCACAAACTCTGCCACACCTAAAAATTACTCGTGCCACCGCCACTGACTATCACCTCGACTCAGGATCAAGTTCTGTCATTGCCCCGCTTCCACAAGCTCGACTTCCCAACATATGATGGCTCAGTCGATCCCCTTGGTTGGCTCAATATGTGCAAGTAGTTTTTTCGTGGGTAGCGCACATAATGAGGCCGACAATGTTTGGACTATAGCCTGCCACCTCACCAATGGGGTTCAGTTGTGCTACTTACAGCTTGAGCTAGACTTTGGCATGCCAACATGGGAGCAGTTCAAGGAGGCCTACCATGCTTAGTTGGGCCATCACTTCGTGCAAATTCCTTGAGCGAGTTGGCGCATCTGCCGTTCTTGCAGACTACATCAGCAGGTTGCTAGTGGTCAAGTGCCACAACAATGATCCATTAACATCACCCCATTTACGGTTTTGGTACATGGTCTTCGTATTAACGTTAAGCTTCAGCGGCCATCTGACCTCCACACTGCCATATCCTTTAACAAGGCCTATGAGCAGCAACATTTCCCTCCAACAACATCACCACACCAGCCTTTTGGGCCTACGGGGCCTTGTACCCCTCCGATCTTCCTGCGGTCAATGCAGTTACATAACCTTCTTCTCCAACACCACTACTAGCACATGTTCTTCCATTGAACACTACAGAACCAACCCACCCACAACAGGTTCGGCGCCTGACTCCAGCTGAGTTTGCAGAATGTCATAGTCAAGGCCTTTGCCTCAACTGTGACAGATCTATGTTCGGGATCACCGGTGGATGCGATTCTTCTTCATCGAGGCAGATGACTACGACAAAGATAGCTCCACAACTGATAGCACCCATGGCCCCTAGGAGGTAATTGACAACCTACAACTTGCAGATATGCTGTTTTTCGAGGAAGGAAGATAATGTTATGTGGCTAACTCATCATATGTGGAGTTTTGTCCCTTAATTAGAGTGCTAGTTGATTAAGAAACTTTGTTAGGAAAGGGTCTAGTTAATTTGGATATCGTAGAGTTTGAATAGATTTATTGACTTATTGGTCATGTATTTGAATAGATCTACCGGCTTCTTGGCTGACCCATCTCAATAAAGCAGAGAAGATTATTGTTTTTTACTTTTATCTACTTTTCAGTAATTAGGTTTATGTTAGTAGTAGATCCTTGCAAATAAGTATTGATTCAATTGGAAGCTAAAGTACGCAATCACATAAACAATAAAGTAGTAGGTAAATCACGGCCTTTACAATACAAAACACATGAGTAATATGAACGTTCTCTCTTAAGTCCAAAAAAACATAGTTTTTGCAATGATGGATTCTCGAATGCACAAAGACAAAAGTAGAAATTATATAATAAAGTGACCATGCCTTTGTTAATTTCACGAGAATCCGAGGAACATGAATTTGCAATGATGTTATTTCACAACAATTTGAGAGAGTGAATACACATACAATACACAAAAGGAATTTGTAAGAGCTTTAAACTCTTGTTCAATAGAAAGGTGGCGTTCCTGCCAGTTGCTAGGAAAAAACCCTCGCCAAAAATCAAATGAAAATAAATGTGTAACAGAAGTGCTGCAAAAATTCCTTCAAAGATATTTCAATCCAATCAAAGAAGACTTCAACATTGAAATGTACCTTGGTATATAAACTTAAAACCAATCGCTTAATCATTGTTTCAATTAATAATTTCGAACAGAAGGAAGTGGTTGAATTTGTGAATACAATGGCAAGCATGTGCAAGCATAAGGAAATGTACTTTTTTGAAGGTTTATGTTTCAATTGATTCACAATCTGTAGTTCAAATTGAGTTGTTCAGTTACATGCATGTGTAACCAAGTTCGTTTAAGGTTCAAATTACTTGATATTAGCTTTTGGTAAGTTCTGCCGGCCAAGCACTACAACATACTGATCTACTATGTTTGAAAAAATTCTGCCATGTTTAGCAAGCACAGAGCAAGGCAGCAAGTAAACCGTCGAATAATTAAAGAGACTCCCACATGATGAGGTGACTAGAATTTGCTGGCTGTTTCTTGATGTTGGCAAGGCTCGTGATGCCATTTGTTTTTATGTCTTCACTTGACAAGTAATGTGCGGCATGAATATCAGGAAGGCTGAGTGAATTAATCCAGTGGTCTTTGGCCATACGATTCGGTGGTTATTTTGATTTATGTAGGGTGGAGATCAAAGGTTGTAAATTCAATGGTGGATATTGAGATCATAGCTTTAAATAGCAGGCTATGTGATTCTATGTTTGGCGCTAAATTGACGTTATAGCGCGCTAAATGAAGCCAAATTGTATGTGATGCATTTTGGCACGAGGCCCCTGCAAACGCTATAGCACCGAGGTAACGCGCTATTTAATACTATGATTGCCATGCTATATCTTTAGGCGGGAAAACAGAAGGTGAGGTGGTAAATTCAAAACTGGTGTATTAACTACAGTAATAGAGATGTTAGTATATATAGAACATAACATTGCAACGATCAAGTAGTAGTACTTTTGTAGTTCCGTAGTGATCCAAGTCTGAAGCCAGAGGTTCAATACAGAACTTACGAAATTTAGCATAGTAACATACAGTACACTACTAAGTTCAGTCACACAGCAAATTTGAATTACCAATTCCGAAATAGGAGTTTCACTCTCCACTTCATGGATTGAACTGCTAATTTTAGATCAGAATATATAAACATAAACTTCAGCTCAAAAAGGATTCAGAATTCTAAAATGGCATACTGTATTACTCCCTCCGTCCTAAAATAAGTGTCTTTGATTACAACTTTTTTTTGGACGTGAGGGAGTACTAACTACCGGAGAAGATCAAACAATAGATCATAAATCTAGGGAAGGGACTGATTCTCTGAATTAAGTTGACAATTAAGCACTTAAAGTGTTTTGACTCAGGGACACATTTCCCAAATCAACCACGCCTGAAATACAAGAAGCTGCTACTGACATTGCACCATTTACACCTAAATATAGCCGAACCATCGATCTACATCTATCCACTCGGGAACTCAACCCGAGAATCATCATCAGATATGCAACAGGAGCCCTAAACATGGAGCCGTTAAACTGTTTGACTCAGGGACACATTCCCCAAATCGACCACGCCTGAAATAGATCTACATCAATCTGCTCGGGAACTCAACCGGAGAATCATCATAGATATGCAACAGGAGCCCTAAACATGGGGTCTGTCAAATCCTAACTTGCAGACTACAGTACGCTCACACTAAAAAACACATATATACGTACATAACATAACCCCTAGGGCTAAGGGCGTAAGGCGGAACGCACCTGCGGGCAGGCGATCCATGAGCGCGGCAGGACCGGCGGCGCAGAGGGAGTATCCGTCGGCGAGGAACGCGGCGTTTGCAGCGAACGCGATGCCGTCGTGGGCGGAAATGAAGACGGGGCGCGTGGCCCTCACGACCGCCATCGCGGCCTCGGCGGTCACCATCCTGACGCTGTAGGCGTCGGTCGTCGGTCACTGCGCTCGGTCGTGGAGGCGGTGGTCTCGCGGCGTTCTGGAGAAGTACCTGTTTATTGACGAATTGCGCTCTCAACGTCAGGCTACATGGGCAGCAACAGGCAGCGTCCAAATTAGAAAATCCATATTACCAGGGGTGGATCTGGAGGTGAGCACGGAGGGAGCGAGGGCGGGTCGGGTGTGGGGGCGCGGCCAGCAGAGCGGAGGCAGTGATGCCGGGTCAGACGTCGGGGAAGGGCCGGAGACTGCAGCGGTGATGGGAGGGAGTCCTGGGGATATGCGGCGGAGCAACAGGGTGGCGTGGGACGGTGCGGCGGTGGAGTGGCGGCGCCCTAGAAAAGGAAGGGGACGAGGGAGCAGAGGAGAGGCTGGGTCGGGGGGAATGAAAAAGACTAACAAGTGCTAGTAACTGAGATCTGAGTAGGTCCCATCTGAGTATGGCTTGCCCGAGCGCATCAGTGACTTTGCAAAAGGAAGTCGTCGCGGCAGTTTCAGTCAAAGCGAAGTCTTCAGTTTCAGTTCATCGTGCGTCCATCGTCACCTTAAATGCTTGCACGTTCGTTCCTATGGCACTAAGTTTTTTTAGTTTCTTTTGCGAGAAGGCCTAAGGCAGATATGTTAAGTAACACGTGTCTTCACAAACTCACCCGTACGGAAAATAAAATTATATTTGAATTATTATTAGGGGAGCCAAAGTCTTCTTCCTCCTGCATCCACCAGCGGCGTGCCGTGAGCATAGGTCGATGCCGCCTCGATTGAGCAAACATTTTTGTACCTAGGAGCTTGTAGAAACAGCGGTGGGAAAGTCGTCGATGTAGACCAGGAGATGCCGACGGCCATGATCTGTGAAGCAAATCGCCGGCCCACAGAACAAAACACCAAGAAGACACTACTAGAAAATCGTCGTCACTGAGTTCTTTCTTTTTTGTTTGCCGAATACTAGAACACGGGATCATGACAAAAGCTGTGTTCACCGAGTTTGCCTCTCGGTGAACAACAGGACACGGCACATGGGAGGCACTATCGAGCCCCATGCAAAATGCACATGGCAGACATGAAAGAACTCGACTTATGCGTAGTGTGCCGAGAACCTATTCAAATGCACCCGACAAATACAAGCCATTTGGCCTGGCTGTCTACGTGACGGTGGGGACGCTTTGCTGGGAACCTAGTCAAAGCTACCCAGCTTATGCCCAATATGCCGGGAAACTAGTCAGAGGCACCTGACAAATAGGAGCCACGTGGCATGGCCGTTTGTAGCTGACCCGTGACGGTGGGCGACCTGTGCCGAGACCCCGATGAATGGTAGTCGGCGAACTGTGCGGTACTTAAACCACCAAGCCCTAGGCGTCGCTCCAAAACAATTCTATCGATCAGGACAGGCGGTGGCTCGTACCCTTTAACGAAGGTTGTTTGGAAACAGGACCTTCTCCCACAAGGGATCTAGCTTTGTAGCGGGGATGCATCAGGTTTGTGAAGGGGGTTTGGGGCCCGTTCCTCCGATGGTCTCAAAACTTTCTCTGCGCTCATACGAGTCCATTGAAAGACACGTGCCAGGACCTAGCCTTTTCCGGGGTCGCCAGTCATATTTCCGTGCATTTTCTGCATTTCCAAGGGTTTATGCCGGAAAATTAAGAACGGAGTAGCGGGCACATGAAATCAAGGACGGAAAGGGTTGGGAGTCCCTGCCCACGGTCTTCGGTCCATGCCTAGCTAGGCCCTGCACACACAATCGAGAGGGTGGGCTTAACCCGGGGGGGTGCGGGGGTGCACGGGGAGGCCGTCAACGGGCAGCCTGTTGAATCCCCAGAAATTCACGGGAGCCCGAAAAATGATGGGACCTGGCGCGACATGTTCACACGGCCCTTGGAGGCTGTGCTAAAAATCATATACCGTTTGGAATATGTCTTCATGGAGGTTGTGTGGAAACGGGACCTTCTCCCACAAAAGATCTAGCTTTGTAGCGGGGATGCATTCAGTTTATGAAGGGGTTGTGGGCCTGTTCCTCTATTGGCCCCCAAACATTATATTTTCTACGCTCACACGAGCCCGCTGAAAGACATGTGCCAGGTCCAGGGTTTTTTCGGGGGCCGCCAGCTACATTCCATGCATTTCCTGCATTTCCAGGGGTTGGCCACATAAAATCTTAGACGGGAAGGGCAGGAAGTACCTGCCAGTTGTCTTTGGTCTATTTCCAGGCCTTGCGCACACAACTGAGAGGGTGGGCGGGGGTGGGGGGTGGGCCGAGGGTTGGCCGGCAGCATGTGGTTTGCTGCGGTTTAAATACCCGAAAATTCATGAGAGCTATGCTACTTATGAGCTGCGTTGGGATTTCCCAGAAGAGGAGAGGATGATGTAGTACAATCTCTACTCCTAATGGAGCAGTTGGTAATCTCGCTTCCAGGTTTTTTTGTCGTCCCATCTCCTATGGTTTTTTTGGTACCTCCTCCCACCTTCGACTTAGCCACCAAGAACCAAAAAAACCTCATGCTGAGGCCCCAACCCGCATCCATGCACGTACGACCGAAAAAAGACCTACGATGGTTAACCAATGAAAAAAGACCTACGGAAAGTAACCAGCGACAAAAAAACCTAAACCTATCGCCCGCACGTGCGAGCGACGACTCCTGCCCTTGAGTGAGGTCTCCCTTCGCCACCGCCCTTCATCCCTTCGCCGCCGCCGCTCCACCCAGAGCCACCCTCTTCCCCGCTACAACGCCCGTGCCGATCCATCCCTTCGCCCCAGATCCATCTCTCCGCCGTCGCCGATTCATCCCTTCGCCGCCGCCGTTCCATCCCTCCGCCGCCGATCCATCCCTTCGCCGTCGCCCCACACATCAAAGCCGCCACCCTCCTCGACTAGCCCCAGCTTCTGCCGCCTTGCCCCTATCTTCCCTCCAAGCTTGACGCCCTCACACCGCCCGCCCTCTTGGAGGCAGGCCACCCGCCACTCATCTCGGTGGCGTCAGGCGCGGGCGTCCCTACCATGGCATCGATGGCGCGGCGACTCCTTGGTCCGATCGCGGCGCTAATGCATCTGGATCGGCGGGGGTAGCTGGCTCGCTGGCTGGCGTTTCCTTGGATGCGTACATGTTCTAATGGTGATGGCATGGCCATAGATCGTATGAGTCTAGAAGACTTTGAGGCAGCCCATCTGCGTGGATGGTTGTGCCCTCTTTTTCCTCTTTGCATTTTTTCTTGTTAATTTTTTTAGCTTGTTTGCGTTGGCAACTGGAAAAAAGACTTAGAATCCTAGATTTCTACTTTTTACGAGAAGCTCGTACCTGATCTATAAGCTCATGATATGTCTCCAATGTATTTATAATTTTTGATTGCTCCATACTATATTATCTACTGTTTTGGACTATATTGGGCTTTATTTTCCACTTTTATATTATTTTTGGGACTAACCTATTAACCGGAGGCCCAACCCAGAATTGCTATTTTTTTGCCTATTTCAGTGTTTCGAAGAAACAGAATATCAAACGGAGTCCAAACAGAAAAATCCTTTTTGGAACGTGATTTTCTTCTCGGATAAGACCAAGGAGACTTGGACCCTACTCCAAGAAGTACCGGAGGCGGTCACGAGGGTAGGGGCACCCCCCCCTACAGGGTGCGCCCCCTGCCTCGTGGGCCCCTCGGTGCTCCACCGACGTACTCCTTCCTCCTATATATACCCACGTACCCCCAAACGATCAGAACAGGAGCCAAAAACCTAATTCCACCGCCGCAACTTTCTGTATGCACGAGATCCCATCTTGGGGCCTATTCCGGAGCTCTGCCGGAGAGGGCCGTCATCACGGAGGGCTTCTACATCATCATAGCCCCTCCGATGAAGTGTGAGTAGTTTACCTCAGACCTTCGGGTCCATAGTTAGTAGCTAGATGGCTTCTTCTCTCTTTTTGGATCTCTATACAATGTTCTCCCCCTCTCTTGTGGAGATCTATTCGATGTAATCTTCTTCTTTTGCGGTGTGTTTGTGAATTGTGGGTTTATGATCAAGTCTATCTATGAACAATATTTGAATCTTCTCTGAATTCTTTTATGTGTGATTGGTTATCTTTGCAAGTCTCTTCGAATTATCCGTTTGGTTTGGCCAACTAGATTGGTAGTTCTTGCCATGGGAGAAGTGCTTAGCTTTGGGTTCGATCTTGCGGTGTTCTTTCCCAGTGACAGAAGGGGCAGCAAGACACGTATTGTATCGTTGCCATCGAGGATAACAAGATGGGGTTTATTTCATATTGCATGAATTTATCTCTCTACATCATGTCATCTTGCTTAAAGTGTTACTCTGTTTTTAACTTAATACTCTAGATGCATGCTGGATAGCGGTCGATGAGTGGAGTAATAGTAGTAGATGCAGAATCATTTTGATCTACTTGTCACGGACGTGATGCCTATATACATGATCATGCCTAGATATTCTCATAACTATGCTCAATTCTGTCAATTGCTCAACAGTAATTTGTTCACCCACCGTAGAAAACTTATGCTCTGGAGAGAAGCCACTAGTGAAACCTATGGCCCTCGGGTCTATTCTCATCATATCAATCTCCATCACTTTAATCTTGTTTGTTTTTACTTTGCCTTTTACTTTTTACTTTGCATCTTTATATCAAAAATACCAAAAATATTATCAATCGGATCTCACTTTCGTAAGTGACCGTGAAGGGATTGACAACCCCTAATCGCGTTGGTTGCGTTGAGCTCTTTGTGTTGTGTAGGTACAAGGGACTTGCGCGTGGCCTCCTACTGGATTGATACCTTGGTTCTCAAAAACTGAGGGAAATACTTACGCTACTCTGCTGCATCATCCTTTCCTCTTCGGGGAAAACCAACGCAAGCTCAAGAGGTAGCAAGAAGAATTTCTGGCGCCGTTGCCGGGGAGTCTGCGCAAAAAGTCAACATACCAAGTACCCATCACAATCCCTATCTCCCGCATGCGAGCAATTCAAGAGGAATTGGCGGCATTCTTTCTTGACCACGTGATCGCTGAAGACGGAGAATACTATGTGGACCATGAGTCCGTATGATTATATTTGTAAGAGATAATTATTGTATATATGTAGCCGGTAGTGTCAGATAGATATACGAGAACTTGTTGTTCGACCAATCTCTCGGAGAAGGAGAGGTGGTCGATATCACTTCTCTCTGTATGCATATATGTTCATGACGATCTTCTGTTTCCTTCGTTTGCTTACTAGCTAGCTAGCGTGTCTAGTCCTCTCTATACGTATGTATAGTACGTAGCGTCGACCAAGCACGGACATAAGAGAGGACACTTCTCTCTATTAATTATAGCTAGCTAACACAATATATGAAACACCTAAATTAACCCCCCAAAACCCCCAACGCCCCCCTTTCAAAAAAAACAAAAACCCCAGCCACAGAAATGCTGACGCGTGGATGCCTATTGGTCCCGATTGGTGCCACCAACCGGGACCAAAGGGTCTCCTGCCTGGGCTCCGCGCATAGGCCACGTGGAGGCCCATCAGTCCCGGTTCTGGATTGAACCGGGACTAAAGGGACAGGGCATTAGTACCGACACTTTAGTCCCGGTTCAGGAACCGGGACTAAAGGCCCTTACGAACCGGGACAACAGGCCCTTTTTCTACCAGTGTTTGCCTCTCGTTTTCCTCTCCCCCACTTCATCCTTGCCATTTTATTCGCCCTCTCTTTCTCCTTCCCCTTCTCCTTCTCCTTCTCCATTTGCCTTTTTCTCGCTTGTCTTGTCATCATGGCTAGTCTTATATCTTCTCTGTTATCTCTCGAGAACGAAGTTCTAAATTTTAAACAAAGGGAGGCAGAAAATCTGAAAGACGCTTGGTATAGAATTTGCAATGCTCAAAACAGAGCTACCAGGAAGCAATCTACTTCAGTTTTTCTTCGTAATTTTTATGTGGGTGCTAGTCCTTGGTATAGATATATCCTTGATATATCCTTGGTGAGGAATAGTTATTCTTCACCCCCTCTATTTTACCATTAATGCACCATAATTTTACATTTCGTAAGTTTTGCCTTATTTCCGACGCAAAAAGGGACCGTAAGAAAATATATAATCGCCGTAAAAAATATTTTATGTTATGTAAAATTACATACGTAAAAACATAGTCTAAAATACATATAAACTGCAAATTTTCTTATGTTATGACCTACATTTTTATTTTCTTATGTCAAATTTTACATAGTGAATCAATAGGAATGTAACTATTTGAATTCAAAATGTAATTTAATTATGAAATGATCGTAAGATTACCTCGGGTGAAGAATAACTGATGAATCATCCTGGATGATGAATAGTAACACTTCCTGTGAATGTATATGTCCTAGGTGTCTATTCTTTTCCTTTTTAGGTTCAAAGATAAGCGCGCTCATTAGATTAAATTTTGGTATTGCATTGTTGAGCACATCCTGTGAATGTTCTATAGCCTCTATTGTGCAGTTTTCCTTTTTTTCAGGTTGTCCAGATGAGCACCGGAAAATGGCAACTTGGTTGAACTGAATCAGCTCTAAGCTCCTAAATTTGTGTATATCTTAAAAACACTAGAGTGCTACCTCCCCGTAGTAATAATAGGTATGTTATGATTTTTTACATGTTCAATCAATTGCACTGATAAATCATTTATGCTTTTTTAGAACAAGCATCAAGCATCACTTATAAATCATTTATGCTTTTTTTAGCACAAGCGTAAAACATCAAGACTTATGATGGTGTTTGGTGACCGATAAAGATGACTGGAAAGGCTCTTTCCAAGCATAAGGTGAATCTTGTACATTTCACTTCTTAATATAATTTGGCAAGTATGATGTTTATTTTCTGAAAACTATATCCCTGTTGTGGCACTGGTAGAAAACAGGGCTATGGTCCAGGCCGGCTCAGCCCATTAGTCCCGGTTCAGTCTAGAATCGGGACTAATGTGAGCATTGGTCCCGGTTCGTGCGGCTAAGGCATTAGTCCCGGTTCACTCGGGCCCTTTAGTCCCGGTTTAAGACATGAACCGGGACTAAAGGGTGCGATGACCTTTAGTCCCGGTTCGTGCCTCGAACCGGGACTAAAGATTAGACCTTTAGTCCCGGTTTGAGGCACGAACCGGGACTAATGGGGTTGAGACCTTTAGTCCCGGTTCGTGCCACGAACCGGTACTAAAGGTCCCATTTTCAAACTCTACCCCCCCCCCCGTGGATCGCCTTTTCAGTTTTTAAAAAAATAAAAGAAAATAATGGAAATGTCAAAAAAAAAAGAAAATAAGTTTCTCATGTGATATGTGGTCTAATTGTTGGGAAAATTTGCAAATGTGAATTTTGACTTTATTTGCAAAATCTCTCTGAAATTTGTAAAAATGGGCATAACTTTTGCATACTAACTCGGATGAAAAAGTTTTTTATATGAAAAATCATCTACTCGAAAAGTTACATCCAAATTTAACTGGGGGAACCCCGTTAAACATTTTCAAAATCCTCAAAAACCTAATAGAAAAAAAGTTACGGGGCTTTTAAGATCTAGAGTGGAAAAAATTGAAAAATATTCAAACAGTGGGCAAACAGTGGGCAAACTGTGGTCAAACAATGGTCAAACTAATTGTCTGACTGAACTTGCATTCTCTTCTTGGCACTGATACATACTCCCTCCGTCCCAAAATTCTTGTCTTAGATTTGTCTTGATACGGATGTATCTAATACTAAAAAGTGACTTGATACATCCGTATTTAGACAAATCTAAGACAAGAATTTTGGGACGGAGGGAGTATATATTAATATGGCAAAGGAAATTCAAAATATTTTATGTCAGGGAAAGAATTCTAAAACCACATAAGTATCTTGGGGCTGGTTAGGACAGTGCTCATATTGTTTGAAACTTTACTATATTTGATACTCTAAATCTAATGTGAGCTACCGATGGGTGTGCTGTTGATCGTGCGAGAGAACTAACCCACGATAGAGAGCTATTGTTAGCAGTGTGCAGGGGTTAGGAGCTTCTCTGGGGAAGGGATGGACATCGACAACATTGACTTCAACGGCGGCGCTGTATCCTACGCACCATGGCCGCCTGGATGGTCAGGCACCATGTGCAGGCGACTGCTGCGCTTGGTATCCTCGACCGCTGCTGCTGTTTTTCTAAAGATATGCTTATTCCATTTGCACTAACCTTGCTGTTTAGTAACATGAGCGTCTCTGTTTCTTCTACTACAATAACAGGATAAGAGTACCTTATCCCTTTCAGCGGGGTGCTCCAACTTCTGATGCTGGTGAAGCTTTTGCAACAATGGCTGCATCATCCCCGTTGGAGGTTTAATTAAACTGAGGTAAATATGCCAAAATCTTTTGTCAAATAAAAATATGACTGTCTATTTTGCTTGTCAGGATCAAGATCTCTAGCTATAAATGAAATTTTCAGAGTAGTTTTTGTTGGCTTTGTGTAACCCTGATAGCAGCTTCTTGGAAGGTTCAGATGTGTGGCAAAGGATTTCAATTTTCCTATTTACAGAAAGGAAACTCGAGGAAGGTTCAGATTTCTCATGCTTGGTTCTGTGCTCTGAGGGTTACATAGACAAAAATGCCTCCTATTTACACAAAGGAAACCCGAGGAAGGTTCAGATTTCTCATGACTGCTTCTTGGGTATTTCATGCATGTACCATCTATTAGGAAAATATAGTTTGTTTTATAGCAGATGATGCTCGATGCTTTTTTATCGATAAGTAAATGCTCAGTTTTAGCTCATACACTACATGGCAAAAGCTAATTCTGATGGGTCTGATGCAAATAATTTTCATCTTCTGACATGCCTTGACTTGAGTAGTTAATTCTTTTATAAGAATCTATGTAGCTTTGTATTGTTGCAGTTTCATTATATATCCATTTACCAATGCATCTAAAGATTCAACAGTGTAGAAACCACCGTCAGTCTTGGGATTGCAAATTGTTTCTTCATTCCTTAGGTGCGAAGGAGCCGAGATCGTATCTTCTCGAGGCATCAATACACTTCATTTTCCTTTTCCTTTTTCCTATTTATGTTCTTGCATTTATTTCTTCTTCTCGGACCTCTCTGTCTGCTTCTTTAATATGGTTCCGATTGGCGCCCTGCATCTGCTGAGATGTATGGATTTTGGTCGAGGCAGTCATCACATAAATAAAACTAACATCTTCTCAATTTTTGAATGGATTTATTAAATTGCCTTTCTCTTGTTGGATCACATACCTGATTTGTTTTTTGTCCTTGAAGCAAATACCATGACATGATCTTGAAGATTTCAAAGATACAGAAGGTCGACAGAAAGAGGATACACTGATTTCAGTTGGGGTCACTTAAGAGTTGAGTCTCTCCCTAACAGGTAACTCAACTTTCAACATATTCATTGCAGAAGCAGAAACAATGGGATACATGACCTAAATACTTGCATTGAGACATGTTTTTGCCCGTGCCTCAAACTGGAATGATGTCCATGCTGTTGACCTCTACAAGTTACCCACACTTCAAATAACCCAATAGCTGGAGCCCCAACAATTTGGGTAATATATGACAAAATTTTAAACTGCTTGGGTCATGTTGGTCAATAGACTAATTCACGTGTTGGTTTTGTTTTGAGATGATGTAAACTTGATGTATAGAGTATTAACATAGATCCTTTTTCTTTCAACATTTATCTTTATTGCGTATACTTGAAGTAATATATTTATGTCTAAGTGTACATGGTGAGTTCTTTCCTCTTGCGCGAAAGTCTTCCATTATTGGCCTACTGATTTCTCTATGCTTTATTAATGTCTCTGTTCTTGTTTTATCCTTTTTTTCCTATACTATTTTGCAGGGGGGGTTCTACTTTGCCTCTTGAGGCAAGTGTGGATGTATATTGATTGTGGTTGTTAGGACAAAAATATTGCGTGCAAACATTATTGAGTACTGATGGTGAGACTTTCCATTCCTTTATCCTTTGTTTAGAGCTTACGTGGTTGTCGAAATTTAGTTCTGTAAGAGAAATATTGATTTCATGCTTGGACGCATGTGATTTGATCTACTACCAAGTCAATCTTGGTCCATATTGTCGGAGTTTTCTTATTAAGTTTTTTTGTTGCTATTAGTATTTCATTTATGCAGAGGCCGGGTGTAATGCTTAAACCTTTAAAGTAATAAAGCGTCATTCATCGAAAAATAATAGTATTTTCATTTAAACTGGAAGTTTATGTGAAGAAGGGACTGTGTTGAAATGTATGGGTTTGTTTTCCTATTTTCTTTGGAAGAATGAGACTACCAGGAACAGTATCAAGTTTGTAGCTGCTCATCGTCTCATCCTTGAGAAAAGGTTGTAGCTGCTCATGTAATATTCACACATCATCGGTGGCATGTCAGTGGCCGGCGGAAGGAAGCTTCTGTTTGACACATCTCATTTTTCTAGCAACTATAAGAAATCAGTAAAGCAGTAGGAAGTAGAAACTCAGTCCAGAAGATTATCGGATGACCTGATATGCTACCTGGTGCCTTTTAGTACGTAACAAATGTAACTTCTTCTCCAACAAAAATAATAATGAGGGAAAAAAAGAACATCTTGAGTACCATGCCCAGATACATATTTTGTTCCATTAGAAAATACAACTATATTTTGTTACATTCAGGTCATGTTATATCGTGCACGTATGTTACAGGTGTTTCACTCTACTTTGTGCTCCAGACTTGTTTTCCCTACAATATGGCAAATTAATGTATATTCTTCTGAAGTCATAGTACATTGTTTAATCTGGGGTTTACTCCGGGGCCAAGTGTACCATATTGCTAGATTTAACTTCAATCTACGAGAGTTGCTCTGTAGCTATTTCAGCATAAATGGTCCATCATACTAGGATTTAATTAGTGATCTAACTTCTGTTGCTTCTTGGTGAATATGAAATATATTGTGTTTTCATGGAAGCAGGAGCCGAGTAGTTGTGGAGCGGGTCGTGGGAGAGACGGTTCGTGAGCGCGGGCTAGACGGGAAGGTGATGCATGCGATGATGACCAAGCCGGCGGGCAGGACAGGGGCGACCGTGGCCATCATGTTGTTTTTGAGGGAGAGCGCGGCAACCGCCATCACGCAGCTGAAGAAGTCGAAGCCCGGGGCGAAGTTGGCCATCGTGGCCAGCGTGAAGCTGACAGACCTAAATACCGGTGATAGGTTAGTCGCTGTCGCACCGTCTTTGAACTTGGTGGAGGCGCAGAAGGAGAGCGGTGGTGCCGTGAAGACCTCGACGCCTGCTGCCATGACCACGTCCATGACGATGGAGTTGGTAATAAAGATACTAATTGTATACAAATCCCCCAGCTTTGAAAACATTAGGTTATCAAACTTATTATTGAAAATCTTGATTCAAGATAAATGGAACATTTCCTATATACAATGAGCTTATTATTGAAGGTTGCATCAATTATGCTATTATTGCTGAAATAAGAGGCTTATGAATTTGTCAATCTTTGCGTACCTTGTAATAGTGATTGTCAATCATTGCGTACCTTGTAATACTGACTGTCAATCTTTGTGTACCATGTAATAGTGACAGGTGGATGCATGAAGTTGAGTGATACTCCCTCTGTAAAGAAATATAAGAGTATTTACAGTGAGAATACTAATACTATTTATAAATGATGATATATATCTAGTTATAAGTTCTCGGGTGGCGAGCAATTTGGCTGCTTAAGGAGATAGGAAGATTGCGGAGAGGGAAAAAAAGTGAAAGAGAATTTATATTTGTCGTTGCATGATGAAAACTGGATGTAACCATGCTTAACCCGTATTTCTAAATTAGAAGAATAATTTGATCAATGTGTCCATATTTTTATTATTCCGTGGCAACGCATGGGTATTCGGCTTTTGCCCGTAGCAACGCACGGGCATTCTACTTGTAGAGATAAGTTTTTTTCTCAGTTATGAAACCAAGGTTGTTAATCCAGTAGGAAAACCAAACCACACTATGTAAACAACACCTGCACACAAACAACAAATACTTGAAACGCAACGCGTAGAGGGGTTGTCAACGCCTCAACTATCAAGAGAAAGATTAAATTGTATAGGTTTTGATAAATAGACATAACAAAATACAAAATAAAAAATGCAGCAAGGTATTTTTGGTTTTAATATATGATACAAAATAGACCCGAGGGGCATAGTTTTCACTAGAGGCTTCTCTCGAGAAAATAGCATACGGTGGGTAAACAAATTACTGTTGGGCAATTGATAGAAAAGAAAATAATTATTACGATATCCAAGGCAATGATCATGTATATAGGCATTACTTTCAAGATTAGTGGACCAACTCCTGCCTGCATCTACTCCTATTACTCCACACATCGACCGCTATCCATCATGCATCTAGTGTATTAAATTCATGTCCCGTCACAAATCACTTCTCCCCATGGCCAGGTAAATCAATCTAGTTGGCCAAACCAAACGAATAATTCAGAAAAGAAATACGAGGCTATAACAATCATGCATAAACGAACACCAGGCCAAGCGCCACCGCATCACTGCCTTCAGGTCACCACTGCATCGCCTCCTCCGCCTATGCTCATCAGGAGGACCACCTCATGCCGCGACCTCCTCTAGAAGCTCCAAGCTACACGTCGTCGCTCCTTGCGCTCTTCGCCATGTGCTGCTGTACAGGGAAGACCTCCCCCGCCGCCCAGTTGGCGCCGCTCCCCCGCATGAGGGAGGCCCGCTGGGGCACACAGACCACCCCTGCCACCACCACTGGCACCGGCGGTGGGGGAGACCTGAGGGGAGGGGTCGCGGCGACGGCTAGGGTTTTGACCCTCCGGAGCTGCCCGTGCAAGCAGCCCGGGAAGGGAGGCGAAGTCTTTGCACCTTATTTAAGAGTTTTTTCTTTTTCGTTGTTAGCGAGTTTGTGAAAGGAAGTCATCTCTTCAACTTGTCGGCCCTCCAACCTAGCTCTAGCATTCAATAAAGAGTCAAACCGAGATCTTCAGTTTCAGTTCCCATCGCGTCCATCATCACCTTCAATGCTTGCACATTCATTTCTATGGCACTAAGTTTTTTCTGCAAAAAGGCCTAAGGCCAGATATATTAAGTAAACCGGGTCTTTACAAACTCACCCATACAAAAAAATTGCATATAAATTCTTGGGGGATCCAAAGTCTTCTTTCTCCTGCATCCACCGGCGGGCGCAGTGAGGTAGCTCGATGCTGCCTCTAGGCCTCTTCCTCGACCAAGCAAACATTTTTTGAACCCGGGAGCTTGTAGAAGCAGCGGCCAGGAAGTCATTGATGTAGACAAGGAGATGTCGGCGGCCACGATCTGTGAAGCAATCGTCGACCACGGGAAGAAAATGCAGAGAAGAGCCTGTAGAAACTCCGAAGACCACCAAAGCCGGTTGAATCCAAAGGGATCCACCGGAAACCTAAACTAGTTGGATCCAAGAAGACCCATCGGAGACATAGCTCCACACGCCCGCCATCGGCAATAAACACACCAATGGAAGTAGAAAAGGACAGGGGAACATTATTCATACAAAGGACGGACTAAGACGACCTAGAACCTATCGCCACTGAGAACCCGACGCGATGCCCACTTCTCCGATGACCTGGCCATGCGGGTTCACCACCGAAGGTTGCCAAGCGCTGGAGCTTAGCCACCAGCCAAGACCATCATTAGCCACCGCTGATGTACACGACTCAACACGTGGAGCAGTCAACCTCCCACCATCTCACGCTCCCCACCAGGGAACCACAACTTGGAAGGACATCCCCACCACCATTGGCGTTGCGAGGGCTTTGCCCAGCGGTCCATAATGGAGGCGGCAAGAGAGGAGTAGATGTGATCTAACTAACCTAGCGATGCATGAGGACAGGAAACGCTTCGTAACTAAGGGTATCTCTAATGGGCGTACATCAAAATGGACTCGCAAACATGTTTGGAAGGTCGTGTCCATGGATAGTGAACACTACTGGAAAATCACGCATTGCCTTGTACTCTTCTCCTAAGCTGTGTGTAAAAATATGGGTTCTGGGCTTACACAGACATAAACCGAGTAAAGAAGTAAAATAGTCAAGAAATTAGTAAAAATATACTTCACAACGTTGTTATATAAGTTAGTTGGATGATTGAAACTTACTCCATGTAATGTTGTACTTCTAGACAATTGTCAAGTACATATCTATGCATTTTGCCCCATTCCTCCAAGCATTCTTTCTTATGGGCCACCTCAATGCCAACAACACCACCATCTTCCTAGGCTTCCTCTCCTAGATTCCTGGTTCTTATCTTTCCTATCATTCTTACGCATGTTCCTATCTCCCTGTTAAATGTGGTTTCTATGTCATCTTTGAAATATCTAGAGCAATAAGTCAAGCACTCATCGTCGATATAGGCCTCCGTAATTGAACCTTCGGGCCTTGCTTTGCCACGTATTGTTGACTTGAGGTACCCAAGCCTTCTCTCAATTAGAAACATCCAACCATATTGGACAGGCCCCCTTAGTAGTGACTCGTCCGGAAGATGTACAGCTAGGTGCACCATTGCATCGAAGGAAGAAGGTGGGAAGAACTTCTCAAGCCTGCAAAGAATTTGAGGAATATCAAGTCTCAATTGCTCCAAGATGTCGATTCTTAATGTCTTGCCACACAATTCCTTAAAAAATCTGCCTAGTTCGGTAATAGCCTCATACGTCTGCTTGGGGACAATGCCTCTAAGACTGGCTGGTAAGATAGTTTGCAGAAGTATGTGGTAATCACATGTCTCAATATCGTGTAATTTACTAGTCTCAACAACCACGTATGTTGTCAGGTTTGCAGCGTGACCAAATGGGAATTTGACATTAGCCAGAAACTGGCACAACTTTATTTTGTCTTCCTTACTAAGCGTCCATGATGTAGGATACTTCTTGTAAGAACCCTCCTTATTCTTATTATTTTGCAACCAATGCTTGTCCCACATCCCTAGATGTTGTAAATCCGATCTTTTCCCGATGGTATCCTTGTTCTTACCATGAAGTTCAAGGAGTGTACCAATGATACTCTCACATATGTTCTTCTCAATGTGCATAACATCCAGGTTGTGCGGTAACAAAAGATCCTTCTGGTATGGCAAATCATGTAAGCTCGCCCTCAGGTGGCATGCGGGATTATTCTCCATGCGCTTTCTCTTTCTACTTGCACTACCATGGTACTTCCCCAGTTTGAAATTATCCATAGCACGTTGTAAGTACTGATCAACTTCTTTGCTTCCGCATATCTGCTATTAGTGCTGCATAATTACATGAAAATCCTTTCCTGGTGAGTATTTTCCAGGAATCAGCAATGCCATCATGAAATTGGATTGGTCCATGCACATCCAAGGTGGGAAGTTGTATGTATGAGAAAAAACATGCCACATATTGTATGCACTGCTCATGTGTCCAAAGGGATCGAATCCATCAATTGCAAATCCTAACCTGAAGATACGAGGATCTGCAGCAAAAGTGTTCATGTATTCCGTCGAAGGCCTTCCATTGCTTGCTATTAGCGGGGTGCTTCATTACATTATCCTCTTCAACCCTCTTTTCCTCGTGCCGCCGGGTGTGCTCTGATATTTCCCTCGAAGAAAAAAAATTATTTGTGACCATGGGATTATTTGAAAGTATTGAAGGATCTTGTGAGGAAACTTTTTCTTCCCATCGACGTGTCTCCACCTTGATGTACCACAGTGGGGACAGTGAGTACTATTGGAATGGTCTCCCCAATACAAAATGTAGTCATACTTGCGTACATGAATTGTCTGATAATGAGGACCAAGATCAGAAATAATTCTCTTAACATCAGCATAAGATTTTGGAAATTCCACCTTAGGCAAATCAAGACTCAATAGCTGAAAAACCATATTGAATATCCTGTTGGTCATACGGGTATATGTTTCGATATGAAGGACCCTGATAATGAACATCATCCGTGTCGTAGTGCAGCATCGCTCGTCAAGGGGATTCATCGCTTCTTCGTTGAGCTTTTTAAAAATGTCCAACCCACCAGATGCATCTTCTTTATTTCCAGATGTTCTGCTCATGTCGTCCACGAGAGCTCCGAGCACATCATACACAAATTGATTGTACAGCTTAAAATTATCAGAGTCGTCAGATTCACAACCATCATCATTGGCAGCACCACAGCTTGCACTGATTCCCCATGATAGATCCACCTAGTATAGGTCCCGAGCATATCAGTGATATTTACATGACATCTGACAATATCAATAGCTTGGCGGATCCCGTTACGTCAATCTTTGCATGGGCGCAACATATCTTCTGCCTCATTGTTGAGCAAGCGTGAATTTCATACACCGATTCACACCAGCCATGTATGGTGGCGTCAGCTTCATTCCATGAGTAATCCATCCACAATCCAATGTTTGTACAAGATCAAAAGTAAATACAGCACACCTGAAATTTGCTACTATGTCTTTCAGTAAAAAGATCTCATCTGAAATCGCCCCTGTTTCACACTGCCTCAGTCGCGTGTGACTTCTCCATTCAAAAGGGGCGCGCAGCCGCGTGCACCTCACTGTGGCAGCCTGTCGACTTGCCGGGGCATGGTATGAGAGGATGGCCCTAAGCCAACGTTCCCAATTCCCTTTGTTATGAGGGAACCGGATGATACCAATTCCAATTTCACGCTATTATGAAAAGAGATCCCGCTAAATGAGTTAGCTGAAAAACAATTACCTATTATTTTTCTAATGAATTTTCAAAAAAGGACCCACCAACATTTACTGTGACACTGAGACTCGTCGCCGAATATGCACATGCCTATTGACGGATGAATACGTCACCGAAAATCAGCCCAGAACGGCACCAAAATTGCCGAGGGCGTTGCCCCGGGAGGGAAACACCAAGGCGATTAAGACTGCCATCTACACGCGATGGAACATTTGGAAAGAACGGAGTCGATGGGTGTTTGAGAAGCAAGTTCATCATGAAGATAAGCTAGTTATGCTGAACAAGCAAGACATCCTCCAGCCTTTGCTCTCCTTCCATTGTACTAGCGACACCCAAAATTCTCCTGATCCTGAACCTGATTAGGTTAGTCTTTTATTTCCCTTCGTCCTATAAGGACCTTTATATTTGTTTTACTCCTGCTCAATATATAGGCAGATGATCTGCCAATTCTTAAAAGAAAAATTCATGGGTCGTCAAGACTTTACCATGATTAGTTCATATATGACCTCCTCAAGCATTCTTTGAGTCCAACAGGGTCTATTTGCAAGCGAACTATGCGGTACATGCTACACTTCTTCCAAAGAGTTGGCTATCACAATGAGACCCTAAAAGACCCGGGGTCTAGTTACAATGGTATCCCATGGTATAGGCCCATGGCGAGTCTCAGAGACTCAGATGTATCTATAGTTTTTGCTATATTTGTGCTACTTTTATATCATAATTGCATAGTTTTGACACGATTTCATACCAACTACTCCCTTCGTCCGCAAATACTTGTCAGAAAAATGAATAAAAGAGAATGTATCTATAACTAAAATACGTCTAGATATATCCATTTCTCCGACAAGTATTTCCGGACGGAGGGAGTATTTTACTAACCTATAAATCCAATACCCACAACCAATTGGTATTTTCTGCATATTTTTGGACTTTAGAAAAAACACCATTTTGGATACAAAAATATATTTCACATAGGTTTTGATCAGAACGAAGCCAAGGGTGCCAAAGGGGGCAGAGAGGAGCCCCAGAGGATCCATGTGGTGGGCCCATGCGGCTCGGGAGCTGGTCACGAGGCGAGGCGCGTGGAGGCCCTAGGGCACCCCTCTGCCGCCTCTTGGCCCCCAGCCTTTCCATACTCCTGAAACCTCTAAAAAAATATTTATCGAGGATTTTTCACGTTGTTGTCACCTCTTATTCCATGATGATCTAACTGGAGGCCTTCCAGGGTACATGTAAATTATCATATGAGGCTTGATTAGAACACTCAGTACGAGTAGGGTATTACCTATACGCAAAGTCCTTTTTACCGGAGGCGGGAGCTACCGGTCAAACAACCGCCCTCCATAGCTGCTTCACGATTCGTGCCCCTGGCAGCTAATATTTCTCCTTATCTCCTATACAAAAGCAATATACGGTCCTAAATACAGCCAATGGACCCCACGCCTGAGTAAATATCTACTCCCTCCGTTCCAAAATAGATTACTCAACTTTGTAAACAAAGTTGAGTCATCTATTTTGGAACGGAGGGAGTACCTACCCACGACCTCGTTGTTCAGATTCGCTCAATCCAATAGTGCTTCGCCTCTTGATCCAGAATGGGCGGCTGGCTGTGCGTCTTCTCCAACGCCGGCCAGCGTCGGATCCAACTCTGCCGACGGCAGTACCTACGCGCCAGCGCCAGTTCCCCGTCCTCCTTTGTCTTGCTGCCTGGCCGCCGTGCTCGCCGTGAGTGGATCTTGCAGCACGGCCTACACGACGCGTCCCTGCACACGGTCGTCGCCGGATCCGGTGACTTCCAAGCATGGCCGCCACCAGATCCCTTCCCGTCTCTCTCTCTCTCTCTCTCTCTCTCTGTCTCTCTCTCTCTCGGACCCGAGTGCACCGCGACGAACCACTTGCCGCACCCTGTCTCTCAACAACGGGAACGACTAGTGAACTATGAAACCCACTTCCCATTTCATCTCTCTCTGTGTTCCTCATGATTTCGGTTTTATTGTTCATGAGTTGAACTTCCCTTCCTTTTTCCCCAGATGGTTGGCCTCCCCTGCTCCTTGCCGTGGATTTAATTTCAGATCTTGTTATGTTTGTGACTGAGATGATTGGTTATTGTTTACTTGAGGTGAAATGAGAATTCAATAGATGTATTTAATGTGAAATTTGTGTGAAATACATCAGACTTTGAGACCAATTACAAAATAAGTCAATTGTGAAATTGTGAAACACGACTTGTGCACTTTGAAATCCAGTGAAATCAATGGATATAATTGATATTCTGAAATTAAGCTAAATTTCTTTCTGGAATTGTCAAAATTAATGTGCAAATATATGATATTGATTTTTTTGTGATCGCTGAAATTAGTGAAATAGCTGAAATAGAATTCAAATATGTTATTAAAAAGAGTTCAAATCAGTTTCGATAATTGAGTAAAATTAGTATTTTGAAACAAGTCAAATATGTGTTTTGGAACAACTGAAATTTGTTTTTGCAGTAACCAATATATGGTCTGAAAGAGTTGAGTTCAGTTTTTCAAAGAATTGAAATTAGTTGTTTCAAGTGAGTGAAATTAGTTTCTGAAAAAGAAAATTCTATTACTTCAAAGAGTTGAAATCAGTTATTTGATAAGATGAAATTATTTTTTGAAACAATTGAAATCATTTTCTCTGTATTAGTCTAATGTGTTTTGGTAAAAACTGAAATCTATTTCCTGGAAGAAATGAAATCGGTTTCTAAATTACTGAAATCAGTTTATTCATATAAGTGAAATTAGTATTTCAAAAAGAACGAAATTAGTGAAATTATGTATTTGAAATAATTGAAACTTGTTCTTTAACGGACCTGACCTCAAGTTTTATTGAAATTTGTTTTTGAAATAACTGAAATAGGGTATTCTTTTATAGAACTTAAACCTATTCTAATAAGTGAAATTAGTTTTTGTATTGATTGAATTGTGTTTTTTGAAAGAATTGAAATTAGTTGTTTCAAGCGAGTGAAATGAGTTTCTGAAATACAAATCTATTTCTTGAAAGAGTTGGAACCAGTTATTTGATATGATGAAATGAGTTTCTGAAATACAAATCTAATACTTGAAAGAGTTGGAATCAGTTATTTGATATGATGAAATGAGTTTCTGAAATACAAATCTATTACTTGAAAGAGTTGGAATCAGTTACTCCCTCCATTTTATATACAAGGCCACAAACTTAAATTACAGGTACCAATGTAAAATTTAATACCTGCTTTGCAAGTCAATTTTTCTTTTCGTTTACTGGGATCACTAATACCCCACATGCATGGAAGAAAACTGAGTGGAGGAAGTAGCTGACTGTCATTATGACTACATGCATGCAACTATTAAACAGGGTTGCTAGTACGAGAAAATATCATTAAATTTGCCTCGATTACTGTTGGTGGCCTTGTATAGATGCAAAACGTATATTCCATAGTGACCTTGTATATAAAAATGGAGGGAGTATTTGATATAACAAACTGAGTTTCTGAAATACAAATGTGTTTTGGTAAATACTGAAATCTATTTCCCAGAAGAAATGAAATCGGTTTCTTAAATTACTGAAATCAGTTTATTCATACAAGTGAATTTAGTCTTTCAAAATGAACAAAATTAGTGAAATTATGTATTTGAAAAAATTGAAATATGCTCTTTAAAGGACCTGGCCTCAACTTTTAATGAAATATTTGAAATCTTTTTAACCAATTAAAATTGTTCAAATAATTCAAAATGGTGTTGTGATTAGTTAAAGCCATTGTTCTGAGAGAATAGAGAGCTATAACTACTACTATTTTTAGAAATAGTAAATAGTTAAAGTCACTTCCTTGTTCAAGAGACAGTGGGATGAGATAGGGCATGTGATAGTGTCTGTGAGATGGGAATTTTGTAGGTCCCATATCATAAAGTTGATGGGGCCTTGGCAGAGAAATACCATCACCGCAAAAGCAGCGAATGAATCAAATACATCCTGTAGGAGTTAGATACTCCCTCCGTTCGAAATTACTTGTCTCAGATATGGATGTATCTAGAACTAAAATACGTCTAGATACATCCATTTCTGCGACAAGTAATTCCGAACGGAGGGAGTACAAGACAAGGTGGCATCAGCTTATTGGATAGAGTCCACTGGTACCTCCCGGCTCCTGTAAAAACACTTATTCGATTACCTATAAGATAGAGGACCCAAACCTAATATATTTTGGGTATTACCTTCCAGATTCTCCACGTGCACCTTTGTTCCACAAAATCCCCAAATCTCTCCGCTGTCTTCTACCCCATCCTCACAGAGAGAGTAGAGATGGCACCGCTATAGAGGGCAGCCGGCGGCGCTCGAAGATTGCCAGTGTTTTTGCTATGAGGAAGCCGAAGCCGCCACCAGTGATTGCAAGAACCTGGTGTAGCAATGACGACCGAGCGGTGCTACGGACGGCGATCACCGGGACTGTGAGCAATGGCCCATGGTGCTATGACGACACTTAGCAGTGCTGCAAGCCATGTCAAACGGAGCAGGGGGCTGGGATGGCAACCATCAGTGTTGTGAGCCGCAGCAGGCATTCTACAACCATGGCGAGGCGATGCTGCGATCAGTAGTAGGATGGTGGTGCTGCAGCGAAGAGAGACCAGGGGTTCTGATGGACGGTCTATGCTGCTATGAAGCAGTACTGTCGGTGCTCCGGCAATGATGATGCTGCAAGGGGAAGGCCCTTGATTCCGATCATCCCCCCCCTGCGTTGTCTCCTCCGAGGCGACTCGGGGGCCAACCCTAGCCGCCAAACTTTACCCCCTCCCCTCCCCCTCCCCCCCTCCGCCACCGCCAGAGGAGCACCCCAGCGAGCCCGCGCGGCTCTGATGAAGGTGGCGACGGGGATCTCGGCGGCTTCACCCTGTGTGGAGGGCCTCGGCTTCCGGGGCGGCGGCGCGCGACGTGGCCTATGCAACAGGTGGCGTCGGCGGGTGCAGGCGGGCCGCCTCCCTGGCCGTGAGGGCGGCGCGGAGGCGGCGGGTGTCGGCTGCGGCAGCGACTCCTCGCCAGTCGTTTGCGCCCTGGAGAAGTGGTGTCTTCAACCTAGATCTACTCCGATTCGCGTTGATCTCGGCCTCTGGCGGCTATGGTCGCTGGATCTCGGCGTTGGGTGCGCGGATCTGGTGCTTGGGGGCGGATGCAGGGGAAACCCCTGGCCGGCGCGGCGGCCACACCGAAGGCGGTGCCTTTTTGCGTTGTTTACCTTGTTGGAGGCTTCAGTGGGACTCCTCCTCCTCCCATCCCGTCCAAGAGCTCAGGTGAAAGCCTCAGGTCCCCTTTTCCTTGCGACAACGGCATTCTAGTGGCGTGTTCCTTCTTGAGGGTGTCGTCCGGGGATGACTCTAGTGGTGGTGGAGTTGGGTGTGGTTCGAGGGAGGCATGTGGTGGCCTGATTTCATCAATGGCATCCTTCTCTGGTCCAGGCGCGGAGGGTTCCAGCCGTTCGTTCGAGGGAATTGGGGTCCCTGCCTCCATTCCCGCGGTAGGCCTTCGGCGTGGCGATTCCTATCCATTACCAGGGGCATGGTGTCGCATCCTTTTGGCCTTCTCTGAGGTTTCAGCGTCTGCGTCCGATAACTCTCGTTCGGTGTTTTGCCTTGCTGCTGCCGACGATGGTGTTTTGGTGGTCGGTTCTCTGTTTCATGTGGGTCTGTCCCTTGTGCATCTCCTTTGGCAGCCGGGGCACTCTGATTTGGATTCTAGGGTGAATCACTCCGTCGAACCCGGGTGGTAGGGTAGGGGCCCTTTGCGACGGCGGAGTCAGATCATGTTTGCCCTGTTTGATCCCTTTGGTGGCAGCCAGCGACACAAATCATGAATGGTGGTGCCCTCCTCCTGGCGTCTCCGTAGGTTAGCTAGTTCTTGGCTTTGCGTCGTTCGATGGCAAGAGTGGTGTGTGCTCTTTTCCTTCGAGTTGTTCTGCTGAGCACATTGTATCTTTTTCTTTCCGCTTTCCCCTTTCTTGTTGTAAGTTGCAGTCTTGTACTTCTGGCCAGTTGATGGCTTTGTTAATTCAAAGTCGGACTCTTCTTGAGCCTTTGTTCCAAAAAAAATGATGCTGCAAGGGCGAGGGAAAGCGGCAACAAGACAGAGCAGAAATCTGGGTCTTGTTGGAAGAACTCGAGGTCTGGGTGATACTGCATATGGAGAAACTGGAAACAAATATTAAGCCTACTGAGCAGCAATGAGGCAGACATTCCAGCAATAGCTTAGCTAAGATAAGAAGCACAGAGGGTTACGAAGACAGCTCTACATATTATTGTATAGTCGAGTATGACAAAGCACGGTTTCGAAGGTGAATACAGGAGTTTACATTCATGTTCTCAAGCGCACGCAGAATCTATTTCAAACACAATTTGCGATACATAGAAGGTTGGTGCTGCAAAGCGTTCACGATCGAGCACAGCAGAAACAAAGCAGCATTCAGCGCAGGATGCAGGCGGGCATGAAGCCGAGTCTCAGAAGAAGTCTGGATCTTGTTGGAAGAACTCGAGGTCTAGGTGAGTGCTTCCACCTGAATGCCTTGAACGCCTGCGTCAACAGAAAACCAGGTGGTTGGCATCAGCTGTTCATCGGAGTTTCAGCTAGTGAGCACCCCACCCCTAAACCCCGGTCGGGTGCAAGTAGAAATAGGTATATTGGTTTCAATTATATGTTAGTAAACTGTGTTCAATGACTTCCATGATGCAACAGTATATAGAAATATGTATTATGCTGAATGATGCATTGGATGTGGATGCGAGTTAGCTATCAGCGCGAAAAAAAAGAACCATAAGCACCGTTTGTTTCTTACTTGAGACAACAAACCTTTCAATTGGTGTCAACTACAATAACAGGCCATCTCCAGCCTTACCGGTTGCCAAGCATAAAGTGGGTCTATAGAAAATGTTAGTAATAATTATCGAAAAAACAAAGCGCGATGGTTCAAATCCTGGGACATCGGGCGGGCCAATTGGATCATAGCGACCACCAGGTGGAACACTCCTATTGTGAAGTATTTGATTCTCCGTTTATGACAAAACAAATACTGCAATGGAATATATAGTAAAGGAAAACTGAACATACCCAGGGTCACCAAAAGGAGTAGAAGGAGTTGAAGGAAAGAAGCATGGATCATTTGGGCCTGTAGTAATCAAATAGATTGTTAGTTAGGCAGTACAACGGAACAAATGTGAAGAGATTCCAGAGATATTCAGTTGACAACATATTACCAACGTGCATACTACCACCTGTCTCACCACTGCAAACAATAAGACCCATATGTTAGTTATGTTTGAAAGAACTGATGTGTAGAGAGACCTGTGAGGGTACAAGCCTGCACCAGGAGCAGGGAAGGTGTCATCATGACCAAACAGAACTACAGGAGGATAAATCAGGCTGTAACACAATACATAACTAGAAATATTAGCCCCGTTATCAATATCCTATAACCAATTCACTGGTAGCCTATTTATCCTACAACAGTGCTAGAGTGCAAATTTTGGTAAAACCGAACATAATTAAGTTGACATGAACCCCTTCACTAGTTTGTGCACTACTTGTAAAGAAAATTATCAGGAAATTCATAGTACTATGAAGTTTTAATACAGGCACATGTACCAAATTTCAAAGGAGAGAGAGAGAGAGAGAGAGAGAGAGAGAGAGAGAGAGTTCTAATGCCATAACTTTTTTTGAGAATCTTGAAAATGTCTGAATCTATAAACTCAGGAACGGGTGCATATGGACATGAGTTCATTGTCATCTGTACCAAATTTTTGGGAGAATGTATTATTTTATGGAAACTTTCTTTGAACTGCAGTTGTATATTCCATAGACATTACCTTCCATAATATTATCTTCAGCGTGATTCATAAAATGAGTAGTGTAAAGACACAATATATATTTGTGAATGCTATCAGTAACATATGTTATATTGAAAGTAACATCGCAGTGACTCCATTGATATTCTTTTTGTTTACTTCCAACATACATCAAGAGAATTTGCATTGATCAAAACAGTAAAAAGTAACAATGTCAATAAGTTGTAGTACCAAAATTTCGGAGTTGCACTAAAATTAGATGGCAATAGAATATGTAAGGACACACATGCTCATGAAGACTGAAGAAGGCTAGTTGCTTTCAGGACCGAAGGTACTCAGCTTGTGATTGAAGCAGTGTATGCAAGAATGAAGTCAGAGAAAACTAGAAAATACTCACAAGTGGATAAGAGAAACTCCAAAATCCCCAATAAATCTGGGGAACGAACAGTCCAGACATTTTTTGCCATCGAACGGTGGTAACAAAATTTGTCCAGCCCGGCCCAAACGTCCAAAATCCCACAACAACCGGAACCAAACTAAGGGGAGGCTTGGGGGAGACCAGATGTCTGCCCCATCGGAACCAGACACCCCAGACCCACCTAAAACCCCGTCTCCCGCTGCGTCTGATCACTCTCCGCACCGCATTCATGCCAGTCAGAGGGGACATAACTAAACGGGACGGCTATGTATCGACATTCATGTTGGCTGACCAGCCATTCACCTTCCGACATTCACAACAGTGTGGCGAATGAGAATCCTAATCGGGCGCTCCACATTCAACCGGCCGCTCCGCCCGCCCCGACTATTTACGATGGTTAGCCATGGCCCCAAAACTAGACCTCTCTGCGCCCTTCTCCCACCATCCAAGCCTCCATCCGCTGTGGTCATGGCCCGTTCCTTTGCCATGTGGTACATCAACTTCACCCCGGCGTGCCTCGCGCAAATCACGTTGGAGGTCTGTGATGCGGAGGCCTGAATTCATGCTTGCATTTATGTGGGCCAACCATAGAGCTCTCCGGTGCATTCCAAGGAGATGAAGGAGGGCCACCCATGGCCATGGCAGAGATCATCATGGAGTTAGCGTCACTGTGGAGCAAGAGCCTGCATCATAGGAGGACAGCTGGTGTCCAGGTTCCGCATTGTATAACTGAGGCAACACTATGACCGGGTGCTGGCGGAGGCGAAGGAGGAGGAAGCGCTGCACCACTAGAGGAGCTGCCGGTCTCTGTGTTTCATCTTCTTCAGGAGGAGCAGCAAGTACAACCAAGTACACCTCGAGGAGCACCGGCTAGTGGAGGACCAACTCTCGACGGAGAGGACGTCCAAAGATGTCGGCATGGCCATGGTCGCGGCGGACTCGAGTATTGTCGACGAGTAGGAGCAATGATCGATTCCATGCATAGTGCCGCATCATCTGCCGCGAGCGCTGGCAGCTCCTCTACAATGAGATGGAGCACAACTGCCTCATTGACATACTAGAGGTGATGACTAACAATGCGTCGGACCAGCATGTTGATTATGGAAGCAAGGCGAACGTTGGTAGCTCCGCCTCATTCGCACCAGCACACAACAACGACAAGGCCAGTCCGTCCGGCATGGGGATCGTCGACCCCACCTCCACCGGTGACGATGACCAGGTAGACTCTGATGAGTAGTAATTTTTTTGGGTGTTTTAGATGTTTTAGTTATGGCCTTTTGATATGTATTAAAAAAATCAGAAAATCAATGCAACATCTGGTGTCCCGGACATTTGGAGTTGTTTGTTTTGGTGATCCGAGTTGGAGTTGCCCTAAGCCTTAGCGAGTTCTAATCATATTGGACAGGACCAAATAAAAATAACATCAAAGTACAAAATGGTGAATAACGGTGTGCCACACAAAAGAAGGGAAATATACAAAAGCTTGTATTCATACCCGGCAGTCCTTGCGCTCGGGTTTTCCCACAGAACATATTCAGAACTGGAGCAAGTTACAATAAAGTACAAAAAAGGCGAATAAAGGAGTGCCACACAAAAGTAGAAGGGAAAATACAAATGGTTGTATCATACCTGATTTGTTCAGTAGTCCTTGTAGTCGGCTTTCCCCACATAACATTTCCAGAACTGCAAGGAGAAGTGCCACGTGTTAAGAGAATTACTAGCAAATGGAGTCGGCTACAACAGGAAAAGCTTTGGAAGTTAAATTTTATGCGAAGGAGGAAAATCATCAGAATATAACCAGAAAAGCCCAAATTCCCAATATATGTGTTCCCTGCAAAACATGGCCAGTTGGGCAAGCACATATCCTGTTTGAGCAACACTAGATAGACATTTCAAAATATCTTATATATAATCCTAACATAACTAAATTTGCCAATATAGGTCTCTCTCTAAACTAGTTCTATTAAGCACTTACTAAATAAACTAGTTTTATTAACTACTTACTAAATAAACTAGTTCTATTAAGCACTTACTATAAATAAACTAGTTATATTAAGCACTTACAATAAATAAACTAGTTATATTAACCACTTACTAAATAAACTATTTCTATTAAACACTTGCTAAAAATTCTAGTACCCTAGTTCTACCCTAAATTTTCTTCTATTTTATTCAAAACACCTAAAATAGTTTAAAAATTTATTCTATTAAAAAACCTACATTCTACAATGTCTACATTCTAAAATCTACATTTAAATTACCTACATTCTACAAGAACAGAGACAAGGGAGGGAGGGAGGGAGGAGGGGTAGGAAGGAGGGAGGGAGGGAGGGGGAGGAAGGAGGGAGGAGGCGGGAAAGGAAGGGGAGGGAGTTAGGAGGAGCTACCTCGGTGGCGGGTGATGGCAAGGGGGGGGGGGGAAGGGGGGCGACGACGGCGGGATGGAAGGGGGATGGAGGAGGGAGGGGATGGAGGAGGGAGCTAGGGAGGGAGGGGTCGACGGCGGCAGCAGCTGGCGGCAATGCGGCTGCACCGGACGCGGGTTGCGGGGGAGAGTGAGTGGAGTGGAGAGGGGAGAATGAGGGGCGGCCGGGCCGGGTGGAGAAGATAGGATGGCTTTAGCAGTAGCGCTCTTTACGGCAAAGCGCTACTGCTAAGCCCAATAGCAGTAGCGCGTTAATTAAACAGACGCTACTGCTATAACTAGTTTGGCGGCAAGGTCGTGGCAATTATACTAGTAGCGTTGTTTACTGCTGACGCACTACTACTACGTGTGTATCAGTAGCGCGTTTCGTTGATACGCGCTACTGCTAAGTAGCAATAGCGCCTTATTTTAAACCGCGCTGCTGGTAAGACCGTGTATAAGATTTTCCCTAGTAGTGAAAGTCTAGGTCTACATCTTCGAAAAATAATTTCTCTTGAAAATCTTTGCTGTGTGCATTTGTAACCCTACCCCGTTTACCTCACGTCTATTCTTATTCACAGGAAAATGCAGTCTGTTGAAGTTTCTGCCCAACCAATGGGTCACACTGACTGAGAAGAAGAGAACATTTTCTCATATGAGGTTGTCTTGAAGGCGTAATCAGCCGAACAGTACTCTGAATACAAATTTTTAGTATTTCAAACATAGTTTCGGCTCTTTAGATGAGATCGGATGGTGATGACCCAATCATGAAACTTTCTCATTTTGACGATATGACACTTTCTCGTATTGAGAACTTCCCTATTTGTGGCCATCTTAATCAAGTTTTTGACTATGCCCAAATCTAGTGTCAACACATACGAGGCCTGGTTAGAACACCATTAGAACACTCAGCACGAGTAGGATATAACCTCTAAGATAGAGGGCCCAAACCTAGTTGATATTTCTCTTGTGAATCCTGTTCCTAGATTCTCCACGCCCACCTTGTTTCACAAAATCCCCAAATCATGAGTATAGCCGCGAATACCTGTGACCTTTCGACAAAAGAAAATGAATTATTTTATTACCACATAATAACACTCTACTCACTAGCCTATTTATAACAAGTTCACCTCTCCCTATCCGTCATCTTCTTCCCCATCCGCACCACACCACGACAAGCTTGCTGCCACTGGCGCACCCCCAATCATCGCTGCTTCAAGCACCTCACCTAGCTGTTATGAGTAGAAATTGCACCACTATAGAGGGCAGCCGGTGCCGCTCGAAGCTCACCGATGTTTTTTCTGCGAGGAAGCTGAAGACTGCTATGAGCGATTGCAAGCACCTGGTGTAGGAACGACGACCGGGCCGGGCTACGAATGGCAATCACCAGGGCTGCAAGCGATGACCCTTGGTGCTACAACAACACTGAGTGGGGGGGGGGGGGGGGGGGCGCAACCATCGGTGTTGTAAACCGCAGCGGGCTTCCTACAACCATGGTGAGGCGATGCTGCAAGCAGTGGTTGGACGGTGGTGCTGCTGCGAAGAGGGACCAGGGGTGCTGAGATGGGCGGTCGGCGCTGCTACCAAGCAGGAGTCTTGGTGCGCCAGCAATAATGATGGTACGAGAGTGAGGGCGAGTGGCAACAAAGACATTGCAGAAATCTTTGTGGTGACACTGCATATGGAGAAACTAGGATCAAATTTTGAGGCTACTAGGCGGCGACAAGACTGACATTGCAGCAATAGTTTATCTATAATATAAGAACCACAGAGGGGTATGAAGACAGCTCCACATACGATTGTATAGTCGAATATGACAAAGCATGGTTTGGAAGGGGAATACAGCGATACGGTAGTTTACATTCATGTTCTCAAGCACAAGCAGAGTCTTTTTAAAACACAATTTGTGATGCATAGCAGATTGGTGCTGCAAAGCGTTCACGATCGAGCACAACAGAAACAAAGCAGAGTCATTCAGCACAGGGTGCAGGTGGGCATGAAGCCGAGTCTCAGAAGAAGTCTGGGCCTTGCTGGAAGAACTCAAGGTCTGGGTGAGTGCTTCCACCTGAAGGACTTGAATGCCTCGAATGCCTGCGTCAACAGAAAACTAGGAGGTTGGCATACAGCTCTTCATCAGAGTTTCAGCCAGTAACCACCCCTAAACCCCAGGAGGATGCAACTAGGAGGAGGATGCAACTAGGAATAAGCATAGTTGTTTTGATTATATGTTAGTGGACTGTGTTCAATGACTTCCATGACACAAGAATATATATAAGAACGGTCATGATGTTGCATTGGATGTGAGTTAGGAATCAGTGTGAAAAAAATGAACTATAAGAACGGTTTTTTTCTTACTTGAGACAACAAACCTTTCTAAAGCGGTAGTATCAGGTACAATAACAGGTCATCTTGAGCCTTACCGGTTTCCAAGCATAAAGTGGGTACATAGAAAATGTTAAGAAAAGCTAACTTACCTCACAAAGCGAGATGGTTCAAAACCTGGAACATCAGGCGGGCCAATTGGCTCGTAGCGACCACCGGGCGGAACACTCCTATTAATATTTGATTCCGTTTATGATAGAACAAATACTGCAATGGTATATTTAGTAAAGGTAAAATGAACATACCCAAGGTCACCAAAAGGAGTAGAAGGATTTGTAGGAAAGAAACGTGGATCATTTGGACCTGTAGTAATCAAATAGGTTCCATGTTAGACAGTACAGAGGAGCAAATGTAAAGAGATTCCACAGATACTCAGTTAACATATTACCAACGTGCATACTACCACCTGTCCCACCACTGCAAAAAATAAGACACATGGTTAATTATGTGCGGAAGAACTGATCTGTCGATGCTTTTACATGTATATTATGGTTGGAGACAGACCTGTGAGGGTAGAAGCCAACATCAGGAACAGGGAAGGTGTCATCATGACCAACTGGAGCTACTGGAGGATAAATCAGCCTGTACAACAATACATAAACAGAAATATTAGCCCCGTTATCAATATCCTATAACCAATTCACTGGTAGCCTATTTATCCTACAAAGAGTGCTAGTGAGTGCAAATTTTGGTAGAACCGGAATTAAGTTGACATGAACAGGCCCCTTCACTAGTTTGTGCACTTGTAAAGAAAATTCTTAGGAAATTCAGAGTACTATAAAGTGTCAATTCAGGCACATGTACCAAATTTCAAATAAATAAATAATCATATGCGTGATGTAGCAAAAGGACAGGACAGAGTATAAGTATAGAGCAAAATGATGTTCTTATATATATGCGTACCAAATTAGATGGCAATAGAATATGCGTCAGGACATGCATGCCCATGAAAAGTGAACGAGGCCAGTTGATATCAGGACCGAAGGCATGTTCCAAGACATTCAGCTTGTCATTGAAGGCGGTGTAGGCATGAATGAAGTAGAAGAAAACTAGAAAAGACTCACTAGTGGCTAAGCCTTAGAGATTTCAAATCAGATTGAACAGGACTCAATAAAATAACAACAAAGTACAAAACGGTGAATAAAGGAGTGCCACACAACAGAAGAATGGGACATACAAATGGTTGTACCTTGTACTTGGGGTTTCCCACAGAACATTTTCAGAATTGGAAGTAGAAGTGACAACAAAGTACAAAAAAGGTGAATAAAGAAGTGCCACACAGAAGAAGAAAGGGAAATAGAAATGGTTGTATTCGTACCCGGCAGGTTCAATCATCCTTATACTCCGGTTTTCCCACAGAACATATTCAGAACTGGAAGAAGTTCCAAGAACGTACCAAAAAGGTGAATAAAAGGAGTGCCACACAAAAGAAGAAGGGGAAATACAAATGGTGGTATTCTTACCCGGCTGGTTCAGTTATCCTTGTACTTGGGTTTTCGCACGGAACATTTCCAGAACTGCAAGGAGAAGTGCCACGTGTTAGAATTATTGAAAAATGGAGTCAGCTACAACAGAAAAGCTTTGGAAGTTAAACTTTAGGCAAAGGAGTAAAATCATCAGAATATTACCATAAAAGCCCAAATTCCCCAAATAATGATATTAATTCATTTGTACCAAGTAAAAGTGCAACATGGAAGTAATTACAGAGGGTAATATACTAGATTATTTGTTTGCGATGAGATAAACAGAAACTTAGTCTGATTTTTAGTGTCAAAGATGGAGATGGGACATGCCTTAAAACCCAGCATAGAAATACCTGTTTATTGACGAACTGCTCTCAACATTAGGATTCTGGGCGGCAGCAGCATCCTTACCATTCAATTCAGCCAATAAGCTTAAGTTCAGGATATTAATGAAGTCCGGAAAATTCTTGTACAAATCTTTATACTTCCTGGTCTGTTCTTCAGAGAAGAAATCCTTCACACTATATACACAGAACCAGGGTCAAAAACTCGAAACTATAAACTGGAATATCCAGACTATTCAACATAAGGCCAGTCAACAGAGCAAGTACTCAAAATATTTTACATAATGATAAACTAAACATGACAAAATTGTCCTCTTGGCTGCACTAGGTCTTTCTTAAGAAATAAATTAGAAATAGATTTAATATCACTTATTGCCCCTTGTATCACACTGGATATCGATAACCATATCTTGTGCAGAAAATCATACTCAATCAAACAGAATACATTTCTATACTAAGATAGTTGTAGCAACCCAAGTCATCACATAGTAGAATAGAGCAAGCACACTAACAGGTTGGCCGAATTCATAAACAGTCTCTATAAGTCTAGCTCATCGTCACTAGTTATACCATTTATACTGTTCCGCTTATAGCGACATCATTTCTATAAAGCTTGTTAATACAAGTGAAGGGACTTGACAAAAAGAATGTGCATACAACAAAGCACAAAAAACCATCACAGTAGCTCAACCATTAATTGAAGTAGTCTTTACATATATAAAATGTCTCCACACATAAAAAAGAAGCAGGTCTTGAGTTCAAATAGCATGGCTTCATGGGTTTCAATTTCAGTTTCAACAAAATTTCAGCACCAACTGAAATCACTGAAATTCAGTTATTTCAGTTTGCATTTCAGCCAAAAGGCCGAAATATTCATTTGAATTTAATTAAATATTTAAAATTTTCAAAAAATATTTGATTTCCTGTGTACTACTGAATTTGCTGAAATATTTTGACCGAAACATAATATTTCAGTTTCTACTGAAATTAATGAAATTCAGTGAAATCTCACTGAAAGTGAAAACCATGCATGGCTTACAATTCATGTTATTATGTTACCAAATATTTTAGTCAGCCGAGGTGGCAACGATGGTGATAGAGTAAACCGACCATCAACAAATTTCTAATTTAGCCCCACTTGTTAGTAACCAAATAGTGGGAAGGTGAAAAGATCATCACTACCGACTGAAATATTTTTGGAGTGAAGATTACCACATAATGTACATGTCTTAGATCACAAAACATATTTCCGTGTGAAGCAAGTGACATGTGTTCTAGTAACAATAATAAGAAAAGCACATGGAATCTAAGAATGATATACAACAATAATAACAAGACTGGAACATACTTTATGTGGACATTGCAGGGTTTCTTGTGTCGTGCCTCAAGATCTCGCGCATTAATAGCAAGGAAGTCAGCAATCCGTAGACATTCCATTAAGATGCACTTCTTCTTGCCCTCCTCCTCCTTGGAGTACAAAAAGGCATAGCAGTTGTACATACTGTTCCAACCCTCAAATCCCACCTCCACCTCGTCTAGAATCAAGAAAAATAAAAACATTAAATATATAATTAAAGGCTGGCAATTACAATGCAATTCAGGACTCTGCAGAGTCACTTTCCTCTTTCATCTCACACCAAAATATAACTTAATTAATTCCCATCGAGTGAACCAACTAGACAGATTTGAAACTCCCATTAGATATTTACAATTTATTATATTCCAGTTAGAATGACGAGTACATTAGTTCCACAATGCAAGCAGGAAAAGAAAGCCACCGGTTCCATTCATTTAATGACCGGATGTTCCGTCCCTCACTATTGGTCACAACTATTTAGCGTAAAGCTATGTTTTAAAATTCGGATTTCAATTCCTCGCCTATTAAGATAAGTTTGACCCTGAAAATAATTCCAATTTTATCTCTTCTAAAAAATGGTAAGGTCTGCCTTACGTTGTCTTTTCGTCCAATTCCCCTCACCTCCCTACGTAAGCTCTGTCCCCATGCCACCTCAATTTTATTTAATTTTTCCCACCGATTCCTTGAAAACCAACTAAACTGCCCCACTTCTTATTTTTACCAAATAAAATCATGTTTCATTGGTAAGTCAATAATGTTATGAGGGTCAGTCCATCAAACATGGTGTCTTATCCCTTAATTAGTGTCCTAGTTAATTAAGCAAATTTGTTAGCAAAGAGTCAAGTCAGTTTACAGACTGTATTAGAATTTGAATAGATGTACGGGATTGTTGGTCAAGTCTTTTCTATACTTTAGAAAAGGGCCGGACCCTCTAAATAAAGCTGAGAAGAATAGTGCCGTTTACTTTTATGTACTTCTCAGTAATTATGGTGGGTTATGTATGTAGTAGAAGCAGCAGCTACAAATCACAGCCACCTTCACGCCTCCGCCTGCCAACCTATTTCATATGCCGTTATGGCCGTGACCCCCTCCAAACCCATCTACTGAACCACCCCGCCCATCACCTCCCTTCTGACCTTGCCTAACCATCACCGGTGGTGAGCGCAACTATTTGGTTATGTTTGACACGGTCAATACCTAAACGCTGCTGCTTGCTGTACATATACGTACGTACATATTGCACTAGTCAATATTTATGTCTAAAGCTACCTTTTGTTGGGCCTTGTCAATGCATGTACGCGAGTCTACCATAGTATTAGCGATATGTCCGAACTTGCGACTAAAACTACTCTTGTACTCATACTGAAAACATGATCATGCGTAACAGCAGCGGTAGGACCCAGAAGGAGGTGGCGACCAACGGCCGTCAATCGGCGAGGCGGCGACCCGCTGTGTGTGGGTCATCGACTGGCGACAGCAACTCACTAAAATATCTAGTGAGATATTTTGAGTGCCGGTACTTATTTTTAGATTGTAGTCGTATTTTTTGCACAAGTAGTATATATCTAGTATTCTAGTGATCTCGCTCTTACACAGTTGTATTTATACATGTTTCTCCTTCACAAACTCTGCCACACCTAAAAATTACTCGTGCCACCGCCACTGACTATCACCTCGACTCAGGATCAAGTTCTGCCATTGCCCCGCTTCCACAAGCTCGACTTCCCAACATATGATGGCTCAGTCGATCCCCTTGGTTGGCTCAATATGTGCAAGTAGTTTTTTCGTGGGTAGCGCACATAATGAGGCCGACAATGTTTGGACTATAGCCTGCCACCTCACCAATGGGGTTCAGTTGTGCTACTTACAGCTTGAGCTAGACTTTGGCATGCCAACATGGGAGCCGTTCAAGGAGGCCTACCACGCTTAGTTGGGCCATCACTTCGTGCAAATTCCTTGAGTGAGTTGGCGCATCTGCCGTTCTTGCAGACTACATCAGCAGGTTGCTAGTGGTCAAGTGCCACAACAATGATCCATTAACATCACCCCATTTACGGTTTTGGTACATGGTCTTCGTATTAACGTTAAGCTTCAGCGGCCATCTGACCTCCACACTGCCATATCCTTTAACAAGGCCTATGAGCAGCAACATTTCCCTCCAACAACATCACCACACCAGCCTTTTGGGCCTACGGGGCCTTGTACCCCTCCGATCTTCCTGCGGTCAATGCAGTTACATAACCTTCTTCTCCAACACCACTACTAGCACATGTTCTTCCATTGAACACTACAGAACCAACCCACCCACAACAGGTTCGGCGCCTGACTCCAGCTGAGTTTGCAGAATGTCATAGTCAAGGCCTTTGCCTCAACTGTGACAGATCTATGTTCGGGATCACCGGTGGATGCGATTCTTCTTCATCGAGGCAGATGACTACGACAAAGATAGCTCCACAACTGATAGCACCCATGGCCCCTAGGAGGTAATTGACAACCTACAACTTGCAGATATGCTGTTTTTCGAGGAAGGGAGATAATGTTATGTGGCTAACTCATCATATGTGGAGTTTTGTCCCTTAATTAGAGTGCTAGTTGATTAAGAAACTTTGTTAGGAAAGGGTCTAGTTAATTTGGATATCGTAGAGTTTGAATAGATTTATTGACTTATTGGTCATGTATTTGAATAGATCTACCGGCTTCTTGGCTGACCCATCTCAATAAAGCAGAGAAGATTATTGTTTTTTACTTTTATCTACTTTTCAGTAATTAGGTTTATGTTAGTAGTAGATCCTTGCAAATAAGTATTGATTCAATTGGAAGCTAAAGTACGCAATCACATAAACAATAAAGTAGTAGGTAAATCACGGCCTTTACAATACAAAACACATGAGTAATATGAACGTTCTCTCTTAAGTCCAAAAAAACATAGTTTTTGCAATGATGGATTCTCGAATGCACAAAGACAAAAGTAGAAATTATATAATAAAGTGACCATGCCTTTGTTAATTTCACGAGAATCCGAGGAACATGAATTTGCAATGATGTTATTTCACAACAATTTGAGAGAGTGAATACACATACAATACACAAAAGGAATTTGTAAGAGCTTTAAACTCTTGTTCAATAGAAAGGTGGCGTTCCTGCCAGTTGCTAGGAAAAAACCCTCGCCAAAAATCAAATGAAAATAAATGTGTAACAGAAGTGCTGCAAAAATTCCTTCAAAGATATTTCAATCCAATCAAAGAAGACTTCAACATTGAAATGTACCTTGGTATATAAACTTAAAACCAATCGCTTAATCATTGTTTCAATTAATAATTTCGAACAGAAGGAAGTGGTTGAATTTGTGAATACAATGGCAAGCATGTGCAAGCATAAGGAAATGTACTTTTTTGAAGGTTTATGTTTTAATTGATTCACAATCTGTAGTTCAAATTGAGTTGTTCAGTTACATGCATGTGTAACCAAGTTCGTTTAAGGTTCAAATTACTTGATATTAGCTTTTGGTAAGTTCTGCCGGCCAAGCACTACAACATACTGATCTACTATGTTTGAAAAAATTCTGCCATGTTTAGCAAGCACGGAGCAAGGCAGCAAGTAAACCGTCGAATAATTAAAGAGACTCCCACATGATGAGGTGACTAGAATTTGCTGGCTGTTTCTTGATGTTGGCAAGGCTCGTGATGCCATTTGTTTTTATGTCTTCACTTGACAAGTAATGTGCGGCATGAATATCAGGAAGGCTGAGTGAATTAATCCAGTGGTCTTTGGCCATACGATTCGGTGGTTATTTTGATTTATGTAGGGTGGAGATCAAAGGTTGTAAATTCAATGGTGGATATTGAGATCATAGCTTTAAATAGCAGGCTATGTGATTCTATGTTTGGCGCTAAATCGACGTTATAGCGCGCTAAATGAAGCCAAATTGTATGTGATGCATTTTGGCACGAGGCCCCTGCAAACGCTATAGCACCGAGGTAACGCGCTATTTAATACTATGATTGCCATGCTATATCTTTAGGTGGGAAAACAGAAGGTGAGGTGGTAAATTCAAAACCGGTGTATTAACTACAGTAATAGAGATGTTAGTATATATAGAACATAACATTGCAACGATCAAGTAGTAGTACTTTTGTAGTTCCGTAGTGATCCAAGTCTGAAGCCAGAGGTTCAATACAGAACTTACGAAATTTAGCATAGTAACATACAGTACACTACTAAGTTCAGTCACACAGCAAATTTGAATTACCAATTCCGAAATAGGAGTTTCACTCTCCACTTCATGGATTGAACTGCTAATTTTAGATCAGAATATATAAACATAAACTTCAGCTCAAAAAGGATTCAGAATTCTAAAATGGCATACTGTATTACTCCCTCCGTCCTAAAATAAGTGTCTTTGATTACAACTTTTTTTTGGACGTGAGGGAGTACTAACTACCGGAGAAGATCAAACAATAGATCATAAATCTAGGGAAGGGACTGATTCTCTGAATTAAGTTGACAATTAAGCACTTAAAGTGTTTTGACTCAGGGACACATTTCCCAAATCAACCACGCCTGAAATAGAAGAAGCTGCTACTGACATTGCACCATTTACACCTAAATATAGCCGAACCATCGATCTACATCTATCCACTTGGGTACTCAACCCGAGAATCATCATCAGATATGCAACAGGAGCCCTAAACATGGAGCCGTTAAACTGTTTGACTCAGGGACACATTCCCCAAATCGACCATGCCTGAAATAGATCTACATCAATCTGCTCGGGAACTCAACCGGAGAATCATCATAGATATGCAACAGGAGCCCTAAACATGGGGTCTGTCAAATCCTAACTTGCAGACTACAGTACGCTCACACTAAAAAACACATATATACGTACATAACATAACCCCTAGGGCTAAGGGCGTAAGGCGGAACGCACCTGCGGGCAGGCGATCCATGAGCGCGGCAGGACCGGCGGCGCAGAGGGAGTATCCGTCGGCGAGGAACGCGGCGTTTGCAGCGAACACGATGCCGTCGTGGGCGGAAATGAAGACGGGGCGCGCGGCCCTCACGACCGCCATCGCGGCCTCGGCGGTCACCATCCTGACGCTGTAGGCGTCGGTCGTCGGTCACTGCGCTCGGTCGTGGAGGCGGTGGTCTCGCGGCGTTCTGGAGAAGTACCTGTTTATTGACGAATTGCGCTCTCAACGTCAGGCTACATGGGCAGCAACAGGCAGCGTCCAAATTAGAAAATCCATATTACCAGGCGTGGATCTGGAGGTGAGCACGGAGGGAGCGAGGGCGGGTCGGGCGTGGGGGCGCGGCCAGCAGAGCGGAGGCAGTGATGCCGGGTCAGACATCGGGGAAGGGCCGGAGACTGCAGCGGTGATGGGAGGGAGTCCTGGGGATACGCGGCGGAGCAACGGGGCGGCGTGGGACGGTGCGGCGGTGGAGTGGCGGCGCCCTAGAAAAGGAAGGGGACGAGGGAGCAGAGGAGAGGCTGGGTCGGGGGGGAATGAAAAGGACTAACAAGTACTAGTAACTGAGATCTGAGTAGGTCCCATCTGAGTATGGCTTGCCCGAGCGCATCAGTGACTTTGCAAAAGGAAGTCGTCGCGGCAGTTTCAGTCAAAGCGAAGTCTTCAGTTTCAGTTCATCATGCGTCCATCGTCACCTTGAATGCTTGCACGTTCGTTCCTATGGCACTAAGTTTTTTTTTAGTTTCTTTTGCGAGAAGGCCTAAGGCAGATATGTTAAGTTACACGTGTCTTCACAAACTCACCCGTACAGAAAATAAAATTATATTTGAATTATTATTAGGGGAGCCAAAGTCTTCTTCCTCCTGCATCCACCAGCGGCGTGCCGTGAGCATAGGTTGATGCCGCCTCGACTGAGCAAACATTTTTATACCTAGGAGCTTGTAGAAACAGCGGCGGGAAAGTCATCGATGTAGATCAGGAGATGCCGACGGCCATGATCTGTGAAGCACATCGCCGGCCCACAGAACAAAACACCAAGAAGACACTACTAGAAAATCGTCGTCACTGAGTTCTTTCTTTTTTGTTTGCCGAATACTAGAACACGGGATCATGACAAAAGCTGTGTTCACCGAGTTTGCCTCTCGGTGAACAACAGGACACGACACATGGGAGGCACTATCGAGCCCCATGCAAAATGCACTTGGCAGACATGGAAGAACTCGGCTTATGCGTAGTGTGCCGAGAACCTATTCAAATGCACCCGACAAATACGAGCCATGTGGCCTGGCTGTCTACAGCTGACGGCCGTGACGGTGGGGACGCTTTGCTGGGAACCTAGTCAAAGCTACCCAGCTTATGCCCAATATGCCGGGAAACTAGTCAGAGGCACCTGACAAATAGGAGCCACGTGGCATGGCCGTTTGTAGCTGACCCGTGACGGTGGGCGACCTGTGCCGAGACCCCGATGAATGGTAGTCGGCGAACTGTGCGGTACTTAACCAACCAAGCCCTAGGCGTCACTCCGAAACAATTCTATCGATCAGGGCAGGCGGTGGCTCGTAACCTTTAACGAAGGTTGTTTGGAAACAGGACCTTCTCCCACAAGGGATCTAGCTTTGTAGCGGGGATGTATCAGGTTTGTGAAGGGGGGTTTGGGGCCCGTTCCTCCGATGGTCTCAAAACTTTCTCTGCGCTCATACGAGTCCATTGAAAGACACGTGCCAGGACCTAGCCTTTTTCGGGGCCGCCAGTCATTTTTCCGTGCATTTTCTGCATTTCCAAGGGTTTATGCCGGAAAATTAAGAACGGAGCAGCGGGCACATGAAATCATGGACGGAAAGGGCTGGGAGTCCCTGCCCACGGTCTTCGGTCCATGCCTAGCTAGGCCCTGCACACACAATCGAGAGGGTGGGCTTAACCCGGGGGGGTGGGTGGTGCACGGGGAGGCCGTCAACGGGTAGCCTGTTGCATCCCCAGAAATTCACGGGAGCCCGAAAAATGACGGGACCTGGCGTGACATCTTCACACGGGCCTTGGAGGCTGTGCTAAAAACCATATACCGTTTGGAATATGTCTTCGTGGAGGTTGTGTGGAAACGGGACCTTCTCCCACAAGAGATCTAGCTTTGTAGCGGGGATGCATTCAGTTTATGAAGGGAGTGTGGGCCTGTTCCTCTATTGGCCTCCAAACATTTTCTACGCTCACACGAGCCCGCTGAAAGACATGTGCCAGGTCCAGGGTTTTTTCGGGGGCCGCCAGCTACATTCCATGCATTTCCTGCATTTCCAGGGGTTTATGCCAAAATTCAAGAACGGGGCGTTGGCCACATAAAATCTTAGACGGGAAGGGCAGGAAGTACCTGCCAATTGTCTTTGGTCTATTTCCAGGCCTTGCGCACACAACTGAGAGGGTGTGCGGGGGTGGGGGGTGGGGCGAGGGTTGGCCGGCAGCATGTGGTTTGCTGCGGTTTAAATCCCCGAAAATTCATGAGAGCTATGCTACTTATGAGCTGTATTGGGATTTCCCAGAAGAGGAGAGGATGATGCAGTACAATCTCTACTCCTAATGGAGCAGTTGGTAATCTCGCTTCCAGTTTTTTTTCGTCCCATCTCCCATGGTTTTTTTGGTACCTCCTCCCACCTCCGACTTAGCCACCAAGAACCGAAAAAACCTCGTGCTGAGGCCCCAACCCGCATCCATGCACGTACGACCGAAAAAAGACCTACGATGGTTAACCAATGAAAAAAGACCTAGGGAAACTAACCAGCGACAAAAGAAAACCTAAACCTATCGCCCGCACGTGCGATCGACAACTCCTGCCCTCGAGCGAGGTCTCCCTTCGCCGCCACCCTTCATCCCTTCGCCGCCGCCGCTCCACCTAGAGCCACCCTCTTCCCCACTGCAACGCCCGTGCCGATCCATCCCTTCGCCCCAGATCCATCTCTCCACCATCGCCGATTCATCCCTTCGCCGCCGCCGTTCCATCCCTCCGCCGCCGATCCATCCCTTCGCCGTCGCCCCGCACATCAAAGCCGCACCCTCCTCGACCAGCCCCAGCTTCTGCCGCCTTGCCCCTATCTTCCCTCCAAGCTTGACGCCCTCACCCCCCCCCCTCTTGGAGGCAGGCCACCCGCCGCTCATCTCGGCGGCGTCAGGCGCGGGCGTCCCTACCATGGCATAGACGGTGTGGCGGCTCCTTGGTCCGATCGCGGCGCTGATGCATCTGGATCGGCGGGGGTAGCTAGCTCGCTAGCTGGCGTTTCCTTGGATGCGTACATGTTCTAATGGCGATGGCATGACCATAGATCGTATGAATCTAGAAGAATTTGAGGCGGCTCATCTGTGTGGATGGTTGTGCCCTCTTTTTCCTCTTTGCATTTTTTCTTGTTAATTTTTTTTATCTTGTTTGCGTTGGCAACTGGAAAAAGACTTAGAATCCTAGATTTCTACTTTTTATGAGAAGCTCGTACCTGATCTGTAAGCTCACCAGCCAAGCTGTCCATTTGGAGTTCAGTAGATATATGGAGTATATTTACTCACCTTGCCCACAACCTGTTTGAAGAAATTTCTCTTCTGATTTGTTGGTATGAGGTGGCTGCTTTTTATGTATATATATGCAATACCAAAATTTAATCTAATGAGCGCGCTTAGCTTTGAACCTAAAAAGGATAAGAATAGACACCCAGGACATATATATATATATATATATATATATATATATATATATATATATATATATATATTATATATATATATAGTATTACTATTCATCACCCAGGGTGCAGAATAAGTTATTTTTCACCCGAGGTAATCTTACGATCATTTTATAATTAAATTACGTTTGGAATTCAAATAGTTACATTCCTATTGATTCAGTACGTAAAATTTGACATAAGAAAATAAAACATAGGTTATAAGACAAGAAATTTTGCTGTTTATGTGTATTTTAGACTATGTTTTTACGTTTGTAATTTTACATAACATAAAATATTTTTTACGGTGATTATATATTTTCTTACGGTCTCTTTTTGCGTCAGAAATAAGACAAAACTTACGGAACGTAAAATTACGGTGCATTGATGGTAAAATAGAGGGGGGTGAAGAATAACTATTTCTCACCCAGGGTGACCGATAAAGATGACTGGAAAGGCTCTTTCCAAGCATAAGGTGAATCTTGTACATTTCACTTCTTAATATAATTTGGCAAGTACAATGTTTATTTTCTGAAAACTATATCCCTATTGTGGGTTATCTGACTAAACTTGCATTCTCTGCTTGGCACTGATACATACTCCCTCCGTCCCATAATCTTGTCTTAGATTTGTCTTGATACAGATGTATCTAATACTAAAAAGTGACTTGATACATTTGTATTTAGACAAATCTAAGATAAGAATTTTGGGACGGAGGGAGTATATATTAATATGGGCAAAGGAAATTCAAAATATTTTATGTCAGGGAAAGAATTCTAAATCCACATAAGTATCTTGGGGCTGGTTAGGACAGTGCTCATATTGTTTGAAACTTTACTATATTTGATACTCTAAATCTAATGTGAGCTACCGATGGGTGTGCTGTTGATCGTGCGAGAGAACTAACCCACGATAGAGAGCTATTGTTAGCAGTGTGCAGGGGTTAGGAGCTTCTCTGGGGAAGGGATGGACATCGACAACATTGACTTCAACGGCGGCGCTGTATCCTACGCACCATGGCCGCCTGGATGGCCAGGCACCATATGCAGGCGACTGCCGCGCTAGGTATCCTCGACCGCTGCTGTTGTTTTTCTAAAGATATGCTTATTCCATTTGCACCAACCTTGCTGTTTAGTAACATGAACGTCTCTGTTTCTTCTACTACAATGACAGGATAAGAGTACCTTATCCCTTTCAGCGGGGTGTTCCAACTTCTGATGCTGGTGAAGCTTTTGCAACGATGGCTGCATCATCCCCGTTGGAGGTTTAATTAAACTGAGGTAAATATGCCAAAATCTTTTGTCAAATAAAAACATGACTGTCTATTTTGCTTTTCAGGATCAAGATCTCTAGCTATAAATGAAATTTTCAGAGTAGTTTTTGTTGGCTTTGTGTAACCCTGATAGCAGCTTCTTGGAAGGTTCAGATGTGTGGCAAAGGATTTCAATTTTCCTATTTACACAAAGGAAACTCGAGGAAGGTTCAGATTTCTCATGCTTGGTTCTGTGCTCTGAGGGTTACACAGACAAAAATGCCTCCTATTTACACAAAGGAAACCCGAGGAAGGTTCAGATTTCTCATGACTGCTTCTTGGGTATTTCATGCCTGTACCATCTATTAGGAAAATATAGTTTTGTTTTATAGCTGATGATGCTCGATGCTTTTTTATCGATAAGTAAATGCTCAGTTTTAGCTCATACACTACATGGCAAAAGCTAATTCTGATGGGTCTGATGCAAATAATTTTCATCTTCTGACATGCCTTGACTTGAGTAGTTAATTCTTTTATAAGAATCTATGTAGCTTTGTATTGTTGCAGTTTCATTATATATCCATTTACCAATGTATCTAAAGATTCAACAGTGTAGAAACCACCATCAGTCTTGGGATTGCAAATTGTTTCTTCATTCCTTAGGTGCGAAGGAGCCGAGGTCGTATCTTCTCGAGGCATCAATACACTTCATTTTCCTTTTCCTTTTCCCTATTTATGTTCTTGCATTTATTTCTTCTTCTCGGACCTCTCTGTCCGCTGCTTTAATATGGTTCTGATTGGCGCCCTGCATCTCCTGAGATGTATGGATTTTGGTCGAGGCAGTCATCACATAAATAAAACTAACATCTTCTCAATTTTTGAATGGATTTATTAAATTGCCTTTCTCTTGTTGGATCACATACCTGATTTGTTTTTTGTCCTTGAAGCAAATACCATGACATGAGCTTGAAGATTTCAAAGATATAGAAGGTCGACAGAAAGAGGATACACTGATTTCAGTTGGGGTAACTTAAGAGTTGAGTCTCTCCCTAACAGGTAACTCAACTTTCAACATATTCATTGCAGAAGCAGAAACAACGGGATACATGACCTAAATACTTGCATTGAGACATGTTTTTGCCCGTGCCTCAAACTGGAATGATGTCCATGCTGTTGACCTCTACAAGTTACCCACACTTCAAATAACCCAATAGCTGGAGCCCCAACAATTTGGGTAATATATGACAAAAATTTTAACTGCTTGGGTCATGTTGGTCAATAGAGCAATTCACGTGTTGGTTTTGTTTTGAGATGATGTAAACTTGATGTATAGAGTATTAACATAGATCCTTTTTCTTTCAACATTTATCTTTATTGCGTATACTTGAAGTAATATATTTATGTCTAAGTGTACATGGTGAGTTCTTTCCTCTTGCGCGAAAGTCTTCCATTATTGGCCTACTGATTTCTCTATGCTTTATTAATGTCTCTGTTCTTGTTTTATCCTCTTTTTCCTATACTATTTTGCAGGGGGGGTTCTACTTTGCCTCTTGAGGCAAGTGTGGATGTATATTGATTGTGGTTGTTAGGACAAAAATATTGCATGCAAACATTATTGAGTACTGATGGTGAGACTTTCCATTCCTTTATCCTTTGTCCTTTTAATCAAGAACAATGTTCAGAGCTTACGTGGTTGTCGAAATTTAGTTCTGTAAGAGAAATATTGATTTCATGCTTGGACGCATGTGATTTGATCTACTACCAAGTCAATTAATCTTGGTCCATATTGTCGGAGTTTTCTTATTAAGTTTTTCTGTTGCTATTATTATTTCATTTATGCAGAGGCCGGGTGTAATGCTTTAAACCTTTAAAGTAATAAAGCGTCATTCATCGAAAAATAATAGTATTTTCATTTAACTGGAAGTTTATGTGAAGAAGGGACTGTGTTGAAATGTATGGGTTTTGTTTTCCTATTTTCTTTGGAAGAATGAGACTACCAGGAACAGTATTCAAGTTGTAGCTGCTCAATCGTCTCATCCTTGAGAAAAGGTTGTAAGCTGCTCATGTAATATCACACATCAATCGGTGGCAGGTGTGCCGGCCGAAGGAAGCTTCTGTTTGACACCATTCTCATTTTTTCTAGCAACTATAAAGAAATCATAAAGCAGTAGGAAGTAGAACTCCAGTCCACAGAAGATTATCGGATGACCTGATATGCTACCTGGTGCCTTTTAGTACGTAACAAATGTAACTTCTTCTCCAACAAAAATAATAATGAGGGAAAAAAAGAACATCTTGAGTACCATGCCCAGATACATATTTTGTTCCATTAGAAAATACAACTATATTTTGTTACATTCAGGTCATGTTATATCGTGCACGTATGTTACAGGTGTTTCACTCTACTTTGTGCTCCAGACTTGTTTTCCCTACAATATGGCAAATTAATGTATATTCTTCTGAAGTCATAGTACATTGTTTAATCTGGGGTTTACTCCGGGGCCAAGTGTACCATATTGCTAGATTTAACTTCAATCTACGAGAGTTGCTCTGTAGCTATTTCAGCATAAATGGTCCATCATACTAGGATTTAATTAGTGATCTAACTTCTGTTGCTTCTTGGTGAATATGAAATATATTGTGTTTTCATGGAAGCAGGAGCCGAGTAGTTGTGGAGCGGGTCGTGGGAGAGACGGTTCGTGAGCGCGGGCTAGACGGGAAGGTGATGCATGCGATGATGACCAAGCCGGCGGGCAGGACAGGGGCGACCGTGGCCATCATGTTGTTTTTGAGGGAGAGCGCGGCAACCGCCATCACGCAGCTGAAGAAGTCGAAGCCCGGGGCGAAGTTGGCCATCGTGGCCAGCGTGAAGCTGACAGACCTAAATACCGGTGATAGGTTAGTCGCTGTCGCACCGTCTTTGAACTTGGTGGAGGCGCAGAAGGAGAGCGGTGGTGCCGTGAAGACCTCGACGCCTGCTGCCATGACCACGTCCATGAGGATGGAGTTGGTAATAAGGATACTAATTGTATACAAATCCCCCAGCTTTGAAAACATTAGGTTATCAAACTTATTATTGAAAATCTTGATTCAAGATAAATGGAACATTTCCTATATACAATGAGCTTATTATTGAAGGTTGCATCAATTATGCTATTATTGCTGAAATAAGAGGCTTATGAATTTGTCAATCTTTGCGTACCTTGTAATAGTGATTGTCAATCATTGCGTACCTTGTAATACTGACTGTCAATCTTTGTGTACCATGTAATAGTGACAGGTGGATGCATGAAGTTGAGTGATACTCCCTCTGTAAAGAAATATAAGAGTATTTACAGTGAGAATACTAATACTATTTATAAATGGATGATATATATATCTAGTTATAAGTTCTTGGGTGGCGAGCAATTTGGCTGCTTAAGGAGATAGGAAGATAGCGGAGAGGGAAAAAAAGTGAAAGAGAATTTATATTTGTCATTGCATGATGAAAACAGGATGTAACCATGCTTAACCCGTATTTCTAAATTAGAAGAATAATTTGATCAATGTGTCCATATTTTTATTATTCCGTGGCAACGCATGGGTATTCGGCTTTTGCCCGTAGCAACGCACGGGCATTCTACTTGTAGAGATAAGTTTTTTTCTCAGTTATGAAACCAAGGTTGTTAATCCAGTAGGAAAACCAAACCACACTATGTAAACAACACCTGCACACAAACAACAAATACTTGAAACGCAACGCGTAGAGGGGTTGTCAACGCCTCAACTATCAAGAGAAAGATTAAATTGTATAGGTTTTGATAAATAGACATAACAAAATACAAAATAAAAAATGCAGCAAGGTATTTTTGGTTTTAATATATGATACAAAATAGACCCGAGGGGCATAGTTTTCACTAGAGGCTTCTCTCGAGAAAATAGCATACGGTGGGTAAACAAATTACTGTTGGGCAATTGATAGAAAAGAAAATAATTATTACGATATCCAAGGCAATGATCATGTATATAGGCATTACTTTCAAGATTAGTGGACCAACTCCTGCCTGCATCTACTCCTATTACTCCACACATCGACCGCTATCCATCATGCATCTAGTGTATTAAATTCATGTCCCGTCACAAATCACTTCTCCCCATGGCCAGGTAAATCAATCTAGTTGGCCAAACCAAACGAATAATTCAGAAAAGAAATACGAGGCTATAACAATCATGCATAAACGAACACCAGGCCAAGCGCCACCGCATCACTGCCTTCAGGTCACCACTGCATCGCCTCCTCCGCCTATGCTCATCAGGAGGACCACCTCATGCCGCGACCTCCTCTAGAAGCTCCAAGCTACACGTCGTCGCTCCTTGCGCTCTTCGCCATGTGCTGCTGTACAGGGAAGACCTCCCCCGCCGCCCAGTTGGCGCCGCTCCCCCGCATGAGGGAGGCCCGCTGGGGCACACAGACCACCCCTGCCACCACCACTGGCACCGGCGGTGGGGGAGACCTGAGGGGAGGGGTCGCGGCGACGGCTAGGGTTTTGACCCTCCGGAGCTGCCCGTGCAAGCAGCCCGGGAAGGGAGGCGAAGTCTTTGCACCTTATTTAAGAGTTTTTTCTTTTTCGTTGTTAGCGAGTTTGTGAAAGGAAGTCATCTCTTCAACTTGTCGGCCCTCCAACCTAGCTCTAGCATTCAATAAAGAGTCAAACCGAGATCTTCAGTTTCAGTTCCCATCGCGTCCATCATCACCTTCAATGCTTGCACATTCATTTCTATGGCACTAAGTTTTTTCTGCAAAAAGGCCTAAGGCCAGATATATTAAGTAAACCGGGTCTTTACAAACTCACCCATACAAAAAAATTGCATATAAATTCTTGGGGGATCCAAAGTCTTCTTTCTCCTGCATCCACCGGCGGGCGCAGTGAGGTAGCTCGATGCTGCCTCTAGGCCTCTTCCTCGACCAAGCAAACATTTTTTGAACCCGGGAGCTTGTAGAAGCAGCGGCCAGGAAGTCATTGATGTAGACAAGGAGATGTCGGCGGCCACGATCTGTGAAGCAATCGTCGACCACGGGAAGAAAATGCCGAGAAGAGCCTGTAGAAACTCCGAAGACCACCAAAGCCGGTTGAATCCAAAGGGATCCACCGGAAACCTAAACCAGTTGGATCCCAGAAGACCAATCGGAGACATAGCTCCACACGCCCTCCGTCGAGAATAAACACACCAATGGAAGTAGAAAAGGACAGGGGAACATTATTCATACAAAGGATGGACTAAGACGACCTAGAACCTATCGCCACTGAGAACCCGACGCGATGCCCACTTCTCCGATGACCTGGCCATGCGGGTTCACCACCGAAGGTTGCCAAGCGCTGGAGCTTAGCCACCAGCCAAGACCATCATTAGCCACCGCTGATGTACACGACTCAACACGTGGAGCAGTCAACCTCCCACCATCTCACGCTCCCCACCAGGGAACCACAACTTGGAAGGACATCCCCACCACCATTGGCGTTGCGAGGGCTTTGCCCAGCGGTCCATCATGGAGGCGGCAAGAGAGGAGTAAATGTGATCTAACTAACCTGGCGATGCATGAGGACAGGAAACGCTTCGTAACTAAGGGTATCTCTAATGGGCGTACATCAAAATGGACTCGCAAACATGTTTGGAAGGTCGTGTCCATGGATAGTGAACACTACTGGAAAATCACGCATTGCCTTGTACTCTTCTCCTAAGCTGTGTGTAAAAATATGGGTTCTGGGCTTACACAGACATAAACCGAGTAAAGAAGTAAAATAGTCAAGAAATTAGTTAAAATATACTTCACAACGTTGTTATATAAGTTAGTTGGATGATTGAAACTTACTCCATGTAATGTTGTACTTCTAGACAATTGTCAAGTACATATCTATGCATTTTGCCCCATTCCTCCAAGCATTCTTTCTTATGGGCCACCTCAATGCCAACAACACCACCATCTTCCTAGGCTTCCTCTCCTAGATTCCTGGTTCTTATCTTTCCTATCATTCTTACGCATGTTCCTATCTCCCTGTTAAATGTGGTTTCTATGTCATCTTTGAAATATCTAGAGCAATAAGTCAAGCACTCATCGTCGATATAGGCCTCCGTAATTGAACCTTCGGGCCTTGCTTTGCCACGTATTGTTGACTTGAGGTACCCAAGCCTTCTCTCAATTAGAAACATCCAACCATATTGGACAGGCCCCCTTAGTAGTGACTCGTCCGGAAGATGTACAGCTAGGTGCACCATTGCATCGAAGGAAGAAGGTGGGAAGAACTTCTCAAGCCTGCAAAGAATTTGAGGAATATCAAGTCTCAATTGCTCCAAGATGTCGATTCTTAATGTCTTGCCACACAATTCCTTAAAAAATCTGCCTAGTTCGGTAATAGCCTCATACGTCTGCTTGGGGACAATGCCTCTAAGACTGGCTGGTAAGATAGTTTGCAGAAGTATGTGGTAATCACATGTCTCAATATCGTGTAATTTACTAGTCTCAACAACCACGTATGTTGTCAGGTTTGCAGCGTGACCAAATGGGAATTTGACATTAGCCAGAAACTGGCACAACTTTATTTTGTCTTCCTTACTAAGCGTCCATGATGTAGGATACTTCTTGTAAGAACCCTCCTTATTCTTATTATTTTGCAACCAATGCTTGTCCCACATCCCTAGATGTTGTAAATCCGATCTTTTCCCGATGGTATCCTTGTTCTTACCATGAAGTTCAAGGAGTGTACCAATGATACTCTCACATATGTTCTTCTCAATGTGCATAACATCCAGGTTGTGCGGTAACAAAAGATCCTTCTGGTATGGCAAATCATGTAAGCTCGCCCTCAGGTGGCATGCGGGATTATTCTCCATGCGCTTTCTCTTTCTACTTGCACTACCATGGTACTTCCCCAGTTTGAAATTATCCATAGCACGTTGTAAGTACTGATCAACTTCTTTGCTTCCGCATATCTGCTATTAGTGCTGCATAATTACATGAAAATCCTTTCCTGGTGAGTATTTTCCAGGAATCAGCAATGCCATCATGAAATTGGATTGGTCCATGCACATCCAAGGTGGGAAGTTGTAGGTATGAGAAAAAACATGCCACATATTGTATGCACTGCTCATGTGTCCAAAGGGATCGAATCCATCAATTGAAAATCCTAAGATCAAGATACGAGGATCTGCAGCAAAAGTGTTCATGTATTCCGTCGAAGGCCTTCCATTGCTTGCTATTAGCGGGGTGCTTCATTACATTATCCTCTTCAACCCTCTTTTCCTCGTGCCGCCGGGTGTGCTCTGATATTTCCCTCGAAGAAATAAAATTATTTGTGACCATGGGATTATTTGAAAGTATCGAAGGATCTTGTGAGGAAACTTTTTCTTCCCATCGACGTGTCTCCACCTTGATGTACCACAGTGGGGACAGTGAGTACTATTGGAATGGTCTCCCAAATACAAAATGTAGTCATACTTGCGTACATGAATTGTCTGATAATGAGGACCAAGATCAGAAATAATTCTCTTAACATCAGCATAAGATTTTGGAAATTCCACCTTAGGCAAATCAAGACTCAATAGCTGAAAAACCATATTGAATATCCTGTTGGTCATACGGGTATATGTTTCAATATGAAGGACCCTGATAATGAACATCATCCGTGTCATAGTGCAGCATCGCTCGTCAAGGGGTTTCATCGCTTCTTCGTTGAGCTTTTTAAAAATGTCCAACCCACCAGATGCATCTTCTTTATTTCCAGATGTTCTGCTCATGTCATCCACAAGAGCTCCGAGCACATCATACACAAATTGATTGTACAGCTTAAAATTATCAGAGTCGTCAGATTCACAACCATCATCATTGGCAGCACCACAGCTTGCACTGATTCCCCATGATAGATCCACCTCGTATAGGTCCCGAGCATATCAGTGATATTTACATGACATCTGACAATATCAATAGCTTGGCGGATCCCATTACGTCAATCTTTGCATGGGCGCAACATATCTTCTGCCTCATTGTTGAGCAAGCGTGAATTTCATACACCGATTCACACCAGCCATGTATGGTGGCGTCAGCTTCATTCCATGAGTAATCCATCCACAATCCAATGTTTGTACAAGATCAAAAGTAAATACAGCACACCTGAAATTTGCTACTATGTCTTTCAGTAAAAAGATCTCATCTGAAATCGCCCCTGTTTCACACTGCCTCAGTCGCGTGTGACTTCTCCATTCAAAAGGGGCGCGCAGCCGCGTGCACCTCACTGTGGCAGCCTGTCGACTTGCCGGGGCATGGTATGAGAGGATGGCCCTAAGCCAACGTTCCCAATTCCCTTTGTTATGAGGGAACCGGATGATACCAATTCCAATTTCACGCTATTATGAAAAGAGATCCCGCTAAATGAGTTAGCTGAAAAACAATTACCTATTATTTTTCTAATGAATTTTCAAAAAAGGACCCACCAACATTTACTGTGACACTGAGACTCGTCACCGAATATGCACATGCCTATTGATGGATGAATACGTCGCCGAAAATCAGCCCAGAACGGCACCAAAATTGCCGAGGGCGTTGCCCCGGGAGGGAAACACCAAGGCGATTAAGACTGCCATCTACACGCGATGGAACATTTGGAAAGAACGGAGTCGATGGGTGTTTGAGAAGCAAGTTCATCATGAAGATGAGCTAGTTATGCTGAACAAGCAAGACATCCTCCAGCCTTTGCTCTCCTTTCATTGTACTAGCGACACCCAAAATTCTCCTGATCCTGAACCTGATTAGGTTAGTCTTTTATTTCCCTTCGTCCTATAAGGACCTTTATATTTGTTTTACTCCTTCTCAATATATAGGCAGATGATCTGCCAATTCCTAAAAGAAAAATTCATGGGTCGTCAAGACTTTACCATGAGTAGTTCATATATGACCTCCTCAAGCATTCTTTGAGTCCAACAGGGTCTATTTGCAAGCGAACTATGCGGTACATGCTACACTTCTTCCAAAACAGAACTTCTTCCAAAGAGTTGTCTATCACAATGAGACCCTAAAAGACCCGGGGTCTAGTTACAATGGTATCCCATGGTATAGGCCCATGGCGAGTCTCAGAGACTCAGATGTATCTATAGTTTTTGCTATATTTGTGCTACTTTTATACCATAATTGCATAGTTTTGACACGATTTCATACCAGCTACTCCCTTCGTCCGCAAATACTTGTCAGAAAAATGAATAAAAGAGAATGTATCTATAACTAAAATACGTCTAGATATATCCATTTCTCCGACAAGTATTTCCAGAAGGAGGGAGTATTTTACTAACCTATCAATCCAATACCCACGAGCAATTGGTATTTTCTGCATATTTTTGGACTTTAGAAAAAACACCATTTTGGATACAAAAATATATTTCACATAGGTTTTGATCAGAACGAAGCCAAGGGTGCCAAAGGGGGCAGAGAGGAGCCCCAGAGGATCCATGTGGTGGGCCCATGCGGCTCGGGAGCTGATCACGAGGCGAGGCGCGTGGCGGCCCTAGGGCACCCCTCTGCCGCCTCTTGGCCCCCAGCCTTTCCATACTCCTGAAACCTCTAAAAAAATATTTATCGAGGATTTTTCACGTTGTTGTCACCTCTTATTCCATGATGATCTAACTGGAGGCCTTCTAGGGTACATGTAAATTATCATATGAGGCTTGATTAGAACACTCAGTGCGAGTAGGGTATTACCTATATGCAAAGTCCTTTTTACCGGAGGCGGGAGCTACCGGTCAAACATCCGCCCTCCACAGATGCTTCATGATTCGTGCCCCTGCAGCTAATATTTCTCCTTATCTCCTATACAAAAGCAATATACCGTCCTAAATACAGCCAATGGACCCCACGCCCGAGTAAATATCTACTCCCTCCGTTCCAAAATAGATTACTCAACTTTGTAAACAAAGTTGAGTCATCTATTTTGGAACGGAGGGAGTACCTACCCACGACCTCGTTGTTCAGATTCGCTCGATCTAATAGTGCTTCGCCTCTCGATCCAGAATGGGCGGCTGGCTGTGCGTCTTCTCCAACGCCGGACATCCTCGGATCCAACTCTGCCGACGGCAGTACCTATGCGCCAGCGCCAGTTCCCCGTCCTCCTTTGTCTTGCTGCCTGGCCGCCGTGCTCGCCGTGAGTGGATCTTGCAGCACGGCCTACACGACACGTCCCTGCACACGGTCGTCGCCGGATCCGGCGACTTCCAAGCATGGCCGCCACCAGATCCCTTCCCGTTTCTCTCTCTCTCTCTCTCTCTCTCTCTCTCTCTCTCTCGGACCTGAGTGCACCGCGACGAACCACTTGCCGCACCCTGTCTCTCAACAACGGGAACGACTAGTGAACTATGAAACCCACTTCCCATTTCATCTCTCTCTGTGTTCCTCATGATTTCGGTTTTATTGTTCATGAGTTGAACTTCCCTTCCTTTTTCCCCAGATGGTTGGCCTCCCCTGCTCCTTGCCGTGGATTTAATTTCAGATCTTGTTATGTTTGTGACTGAGATGATTGGTTATTGTTTACTTGAGGTGAAATGAGAATTCAATAGATGTATTTAATGTGAAATTTGTGTGAAATACATCAGACTTTGAGACCAATTACAAAATATGTCAATTGTGAAATTGTGAAACACGACTTGTGCACTTTGAAATCCAGTGAAATCAATGGATATAATTGATATTCTGAAATTAAGCTAAATTTCTTTCTGGAATTGTCAAAATTAATGTGCAAATATATGATATTGATTTTTTTGTGATTGCTGAAATTAGTGAAATAGCTGAAATAGAATTGAAATATGTTATTAAAAAGAGTTCAAATCAGTTTCGACAATTGAGTAAAATTAGTATTTTGAAACAAGTCAAATATGTGTTTTGGAACAACTGAAATTTGTTTTTGCAGTAACCAAAATATGGTCTGAAAGAGTTGAGTTCAGTTTTTCAAAGAATGGAAATTAGTTGTTTCAAGCTAGTGAAATTAGTTTCTGAAAAAGAAAATTCTATTACTTGAAAGAGTTGAAATCAGTTATTTGATAAGATGAAATTATTTTTTGAAACAATTGAAATCATTTTCTCTGTATTAGTCTAATGTGTTTTGGTAAAAACTGAAATGTATTTCCTGGAAGAAATGAAATCGGTTTCTAAATTACTGAAATCAGTTTATTCATATAAGTGAAATTAGTATTTCAAAAAGAACGAAATTAGTGAAATTACGTATTTGAAATAATTGAAACTTGTTCTTTAACGGACCTGACCTCAAGTTTTATTGAAATTTGTTTTTGAAATAACTGAAATAGGGTAGTCTTTTATAGAACTTAAACCTATTCTAATAAGTGAAATTAGTTTTTGTATTGATTGAATTGTGTTTTTTGAAAGAATTGAAATTAGTTGTTTCAAGCGAGTGAAATGAGTTTCTGAAATACAAATCTATTTCTTGAAAGAGTTGGAACCAGTTATTTGATATGATGAAATGAGTTTCTGAAATACAAATCTAATACTTGAAAGAGTTGGAATCAGTTATTTGATATGATGAAATGAGTTTCTGAAATACAAATCTATTACTTGAAAGAGTTGGAATCAGTTACTCCCTCCATTTTTATATACAAGGCCACAAACTTAAATTACAGGTACCAATGTAAAATTTAATACCTGCTTTGCAAGTCAATTTTTCTTTTCATTTACTGGGATCATTAATACCCCACATGCATGGAAGAAAACTGAGTGGAGGAAGTAGCTGACTATCATTATGACTACATGCATGCAACTATTAAACAGGGTTGCTAGTATGAGAAAATATCATTAAATTTGCCTCGATTACTGTTGGTGGCCTTGTATAGATGCAAAACGTATATTCCATAGTGACCTTGTATATAAAAATGGAGGGAGTATTTCATATAATGAACTGAGTTTCTGAAATACAAATGTGTTTTGGTAAATACTGAAATCTATTTCCCAGAAGAAATGAAATCGGTTTCTTAAATTATTGAAATCAGTTTATTCATACAAGTGAATTTAGTCTTTCAAAATGAACAAAATTAGTGAAATTATGTATTTGAAAAAATTGAAATATGCTCTTTAAAGGACCTGGCCTCAACTTTTAATGAAATATTTGAAATCTTTTTAACCAATTAAAATTGTTCAAATAATTCAAAATGATGTTGTGATTAGTTAAAGCCATTGTTCTGAGAGAATAGAGAGCTATAACTAGTACTATTTTTAGAAATAGTAAATAGTTAAAGTCACTTCCTAGTTCAAGAGACAGTGGGATGAGATAGGGCATGTGATAGTGTCTGTGAGATGGGAATTTTGTAGGTCCCATATCATAAAGTTGATGGGCCTTGGCAGAGAAATACCATCACCGCAAAAGCAGCGAATGAATCAAATACATCCTATAGGAGTCAGATACTCCCTTCGTTCGAAATTACTTGTTTCGGATATGGATGTATCTAGAACTAAAATACGTCTAGATACATCCATTTCTGCGACAAGTAATTCCGAACGGAGGGAGTACAAGACAAGGTGGCATCAGCTTATTGGATAGAGTCCACCGGTACCTCCCGGCTCCGGTAAAAACACTTATTCGATTACCTATAAGATAGAGGACCCAAACCTAATATGTTTTGGGTATTACCTTCCAGATTCTCCACGTGCACCTTTGTTCCACAAAATCCCCAAATCTCTCCGCTGTCTTCTACCCCATCCTCACAAAGAGAGTAGAGATGGCACCGCTATAGAGGGCAGCCGGCGGCGCTCGAAGATTGCCAGTGTTTTTGCTATGGGGAAGCTGAAGCCGCCACGAGTGATTGCAAGAACCTGGTGTAGCAATGACGACCGAGCGGTGCTACGGACGGCGATCACCGGGACTGTGAGCAATGGCCCATGGTGCTATGACGACACTTAGCAGTGCTGCAAGCACTACTAGGAAAAGGGCTATAAATAGAATTAACACTAATGATGCACCAGATATGTGATGCGCCATTACTATATACTAATGGTGCATCATGTGTTGGTGCGTCATTAGTGTCCAAATATTAATGGTGCACCACATCCACAGTGCGAAATTAGTAAAAAAATAATTTAAAATTTTTCAAAACTACTAATGGCGCATCGGGGGAGTGGTGCGCCATTACTAGTTGAACTAGTAATGGTGCACTACTCCCACGGTGCGTCATTAGTAGTTTTGAAAAAAAAATTAAATTTTTTTTACTAATGGCGCATCGTGGGACTGGTGCGCCATTACTAGTTGAACTAGTAGCTTGGCCACCACTTCCACCGAATGCACCCCCCCTCCCTCGTGGACCGCCTTTTCAGTTTTTTTTAAAAAAATGATGGAAATGTCAAAAAAATAAAAGAAAAAAAGTTTCCCATGTGATATGTGGTCTAGTTGTGAAAATTTACAAATATGAATTTCGACTTTATTTGCGAAATCTCTCGAGAATTTGTAAAATGGGCATAACTTTTGCGTACGAACTCGGATGAAAAAGTTTTTTATATGAAAAATCATCTACTCGAAAAGTTATATCCAAATTTAATAGGACTCCGTTAAACATTTTCAAAATCCTCAAAAACCTAACAGAAAAAAAGATACGGGGCTTTTAAGATCTGGAGAGGCAAAAAAATTCAAAAAAATTCAAACTTACTAATGGCGCACCTACCCATGGTGCGCCATAGGTGCGCCATTACTATCTTCCCGCCTTCAAAATTCAAAATAAGTTAAAAAAATATAAAAAATTTACTAATGGCGCACCTGCCCATGGTGTGCCATTAGTATCTTCCCGCCTTCAAAATTCAAAATAAATAAAAAATATAAAAAAAAAGGTTAGTAATAGCGCACCTGCCCGCGGTGCGCCATTACTATGCCGTATATATGGCTGGGCGTGGTCCTCTCCTCCTTACCTCTTCATTCTTCTCCTCCACTCCACCTCTCCTTCACTCCATCTCCTCCTCTCCTCCACTCCGTCTTCCCTTCTCTCCTCCACCATACTACCCTCCTCCTCTCCGGCGGCCTTCTCCTCCTCCTCTCCGGTGACCTCCTCCTGCCTCCTCTCCTCCCCTCCCCTCCCCTCACGGTTTCTCCTCCCTCCTCTCCGGTGAGCTCCTCCTCCCTCCTCTCCGGCGAACTCCTCCTCCTCTCCGGTGAGCTCCTCCTCCCTCCTCTCCGGCGAACTCCTCCTCCTCCTCCTCTCCGGCGATGTAGGCGAGCGCCTCTCTGGTGACCTCCTCCTCCTCCTCTCCGGCGAACTCCTCTCCGGCAAAAGAACACGGCAAAAGAACGTACAAGATCCAAAAACAGGAACAAAATTTGAAAAAATATCATGCCAAAAAAGAGCAAAAAACGAGCAAAAAATGGGCAAAAAAATCACGACCCAGATCCAAATTCAAAATTCAAAAATAGCAATGGCGCACGGTGGGGGTTAGACGGTGCGCCACTACTATTTTCCCGCCTTCAAAATTCAAAAATAGTAATGGCGCACCAGTGGCCTATACTAATGGCGCACCAGTGGCCTATACTAATGGCGCACCGTGGCCTATACTAATGGCGCACCAGTGGTGCGCCATTAGTAAAAAATACTAGTGGCGTGATACTAATGGCGTACCAGTGATGCGCTATTAGTAGGCAAAACTGGTGCGCCATTAATAGCCCTTTTCCTAGTAGTGAAGCCATGTCAAACGGAGCAGGGGGCTGGGATGGCAACCATCCGTGTTGTGAGCCGCAGCAGGCATTCTACAACCATGGCTAGGCGATGCTGCGATCAGTAGTGGGATGGTGGTGGTGCAGCGAAGAGAGACCAGGGGTTCTGATGGACGGTCTGTGCTGCTATGAAGCAGGACTGTCGGTGCTCCGGCAATGATGATGCTACAAGGGGAAGGCCCTTGATTCCGATCACCCCCCCTGCGTCGTCTCCTCCGAGGCGACTCGAGGGCCAACCCTAGCCGCCACACTTTACCCCCTCCCCTCCCCCTCCCCCCCCTCCGCCACCGCCAGAGGAGCACCCCGGCGAGCCCGCGCGGCTCTGATGAAGGTGGCGACGGGGATCTCGGCGGCTTCACCCTGTGTGGAGGGCCTCGGCTTCCGGGGCGGCGGCGCGCGACGTGGCCTATGCAACGGGTGGCGTCGGCGGGTGCAGGCGGGCCGCCTCCCTGGCCGTGAGGGCGGCGCGGAGGCGGTGGGCGTCGGCTGCGGCGGCGACTCCTCGCCAGTCGTTTACGCCCTGGAGAAGTGTCTTCAACCTAGATCTACTCCGATTCGCGCGGATCTCGGCCTCTGGCGGCTATGGTCGCTGGATCTCGGCGTTGGGTGCGCGGATCTGGTGCTTGGGGCGGATCCGGGGGAAACCCCTGGCCGGCGCGGCGGCCACACCGAAGGCGGTGCCTTTTTGCGTCGTTTACCTTGTTGGAGGCTTCGGTGGGACTCCTCCTCCTCCCATCTCGTCCAAGAGCGCAGGTGAAAGCCTCAGGTCCCCATTTCCTTGCGACAACGGCATTCCGGTGGCGTGTTCCTTCTTGAGGGTGTCGTCCGGGGATGACTCTAGTGGTGGTGGAGTTGGGTGTGGTTCGAGGGCGGCATGTGGTGGCCTGATTTCATCAACGGCATCCTTCTCTGGTCCAGGTGCGGAGGGTTCCAGCCGTTGGTTCGAGGGAATTGGAGTCCCTGCCTCCATGCCCGCGGTAGGCCTTCGGCGTGGCGATTCATATCCATTACCAGGGGCATGGTGTCGCATCCTTTTGGCCTTCTCTGAGGTTTCAGCGTCTGCGTCCGATAACACTCCTTCGGTGTTTTGCCTTGCTGCTGCCGACGATGGTGTTTTGGTGGTCGGTTCTCCGTTTCATGTGGGTTTGTCCCTTGTGCCTCTCCTTTGGCAGCTGGGGCACTCTGATTTGGATTCTAGGGTGAATCACTCCATCGGCCGCCGGTGCGGCACCCATCGAACCCGGGTGGTAGGGTAGGGGCCCTTTGCGGCGGCGGAGTCAAATCATGTTTGCCCTATTTGATCCCTTTGGTGGCAGCCAGCGACACAAATCATGAATGGTGGTGCCCTCCTCCTGGCATCTCCGTAGGTTAGCTAGTTCTTGGCTTTGCGTCGTTCGATGGCAAGAGTGGTGTGTGCTCTTTTCCTTCGAGTTGTTCTGCTGAGCACATTCTATCTTTTTCTTCCCGCTTTCCCCTTTCTTGCTATAAGTTGCAGTCTTGTACTTCTGGCCGGTTGATGGCTTTGTTAATTCAAAGTCGGGCTCTTCTTGAGCCTTTGTTCCAAAAAAAATGATGCTGCAAGGCCGAGGGAAAGCGGCAACAAGACAGAGCAGAAATCTGGGTCTAGTTGGAAGAACTCGAGGTCTGGGTGATACTGCATATGGAGAAACTGGAAACAAATATTAAGCCTACTGAGTAGCAACGAGGAAGACATTCCAGCAATAGCTTAGCTAAGATAAGAAGCACAGAGGGTTACAAAGACAACTCTACATACAATTGTACAGTCGAGTATGACAAAGCACGGTTTCGAAGGTGAATATAGGAGTTTACATTCATGTTCTCAAGCGCAAGCAGAATCTATTTCAAACACAATTTGCGATACATAGCAGGTTGGTACTGTAAAGCGTTCACGATCGAGCACAGCAGAAACAAAGCAGCATTCAACGCAGGATGCAGGCGGGCATGAAGCCGAGTCTCAGAAGAAGTCTGGATCTTGTTGGAAGAACTCGAGGTCTGGGTGAGTGCTTCCACCTGAATGCCTTGAACGCCTGCATCAACAAAAAACCAGGTGGTTGGCATCAGCTGTTCATCGGAGTTTCAGCTAGTGAGCACCCCCACCCCTAAACCCCGGTCGGGTGCAAGTAGAAATAGGTATATTGGTTTCAATTATATGTTAGTAAACTGTGTTCAATGACTTCCATGACGCAACAGTATATAGAAATATGTATTATGCTGAATGATGCATTGGATGTGGATGCGAGTTAGCTATCAGCGCAAAAAAAAAGAACCATAAGCACCGTTTGTTTCTTACTTGAGACAACAAACCTTTCTAAAGTGGTGTCAACTACAATAACAGGCCATCTCCAGCCTTACCGGTTGCCAAGCATAAAGTGGGTCTATCGAAAATGTTAGTAATAATTATTTTATGGAAACTTTCTTTGAACTGCAGTTGTATATTCCATAGACATTACCTTCCATAATATTATCTTCAGCGTGATTCATAAAATGAGTAGTGTAAAGACACAATATATATTTGTAAATGCTATCAGTAACATATGTTATATTGAAAGTAACATCACAGTGACTCCATTGATATTCTTTTTGTTTACTTCCAACATACATCAAGAGAATTTGCATTGATCAAAACAGTAAAAAGTAACAATGTTAATAAGTTGTAGTACCAAAATTTCAGAGTTGCACTAAAATTAGATGGCAATAGAATATGTAAGGACACACATGCTCATGAAGACTGAAGAAGGCTAGTTGCTATCAGGACCAAAGGTACTCAGCTTGTGATTGAAGCAGTGTATGCAAGAATGAAGTCAGAGAAAACTAGAAAATACTCACTAGTGGATAAGAGAAACTCCAAAATCCCAAATAAATCTGAGGAACAAACAGTCCAGACATTTTTTGCCATCGAACGGTGGTCACAAAATTTGTCCAGCCCTGCCCAAACGTCCAAAATTCCAAAACAACCGGAACCAAACTAAGGGGAGGCTTGGGGGATACCAGATGTCTGCCCCATCGGAACCAGACACCCCAGACCCACCTAAAACCCTGTCTCCCGCTGCATCTGATCACTCTCGGCACCGCATTAATGCCAGTCAGAGGGGACATAACTAAACGGGATGGCTATGTACCGACATTCATGCTGGCTGACCAGCCATTCACCTTCCGACATTCACAACAGTGTGGCGAATGAGAATCCTAATCGGGCACTCCACATTCAACCGGCCGCTCCGCCCGCCCCGACTATTTATGATGGCTAGCCATGGCCCCAAAACTAGACCTCTCTGCGCCCTTATCCCACCATCCAAGCCTCCATCCACTGTGGTCATGGCCCATTCCTTTGCCATGTGGTACAACAACTTCACGCCGGCGTGCCTCACGCAAATCACGTTGGAGGTCTGTGATGCGGAGGCCTGAATTCATGCTTGCATTTATGCGGGCCAACCATAGAGCTCTCCGGTGCGTTCCAAGGAGATGAAGGAGGGCCACCCATGGCCATGGCAGAGATCATCATGGAGTTAGCGTCACTGTGGAGCAAGAGCCTGCATCATAGGAGGACAGCTGGTCTCTAGGTTCTGCATTGTATAATCGAGGCAGCACTACGACCGGGTGCTGGCGGAGGCGAAGGAGGAGGAAGCGCTGCACCACTAGAGGAGCTGCCGGTCTATGTGTTTCATCTTCTTCAGGAGGAGCAGCAAGTACAACAAAGTACACCTCGAGGAGCACCGGCTAGTGGAGGACCAACTCTCGACGGAGCGGACGTCGAAAGATGTCGGCATGGCCATGGTCGCGGCAGACTCGAGTATTGTCGACGAGTAGGAGCAATGATCGATTCCATGCATAGTGCTGCATCATCTGCCGCGAGCGCTGGCAGCTCCTCTACAATGAGATGGAGCACAACTGCCTCATTTACGTGCTAGAGGTGATGACTAACAACGCGTCGGACCAGCATGTTGATTATGGAAGCAAGGCGAACGTTGGTAGCTCCACCTCATTCGCACCAGCACACAACAACGACAAGGCCAGTCCGTCCGGCATGGGGATCGTCGACCCCACCTCCACCGGCGACGATGACCAGGCAGACTCTGATGAGTAGTAATTTTTTTGGGTGTTTTAGATGTTTTAGTTATGGCCTTTTGATATGTATTAAAAAAATCAGAAAATCAATGCAACATCTGGTGTCCCAGACATTTGGAGTTGTTTGTTTTGGTGATCCGAGTTGGAGTTGCCCTAAGCCTTAGCGAGTTCTAATCATATTGGACAGGACCAAATAAAAATAACATCAAAGTACAAAATGGTGAATAACGGTGTGCCACACAAAAGAAGGGAAATATACAAAAGCTTGTATTCATACCCGGCAGTCCTTTCGCTCGGGTTTTCCCACAGAACATATTCAGAACTAGAGCAAGTGACAATAAAGTACAAAAAAGCACTAGTAGAAAACAGGGCTATGGTCCAGGCCGGCTCAGCCCATTAGTCCCGGTTCAGTCTAGAACTGGGATCAATGTGGGCATTGGTCCCGGTTCGTGAGCCCAGGGGGCCGGCCGGGCCACGTGGGCCATTGGTCCCGGTTCGTCTGGACCTTTTGGTCCCGGTTGGTGGGACGAACCGGGACCAATGGGCCTCGCTCCTGGCCCACCACCATTGGTCCCGGTTGGTGGCTTGAACCGGGACCAAAGGCTTCCCTTTAGTCCCGGTTCATGTCATCAACCGGGACCAATGAGGTGCCTATATATACCCCCTCGCGCAAGAGCAGAGCACAGTGCTCTGTTTTTTCTGGCCGAGGGGGAGAGGGCTTTGTGGTGCTCTAGCTCACCTCCTATGCACATGAGGTGTTCGATGGAATGCCCGAGCCACACTACTTAAGCTTTCTCCTCTCGAAGCTCGACCTCCAAGCTCCATTTTCCTCGAGATTTGTCTAGATTTAGCGGTCCGTCACGCCCCGTCCCCGTCTTCACCGCCGTCGATCACCCGCGCCGATCTCATCACCGACACCACCGTGGTGAGCCTCTTGTTCTTATCTTCTTTCTGAAAGGAAAAATATTCTTACTTGTATGTTTAGATAGATACTTGTATCATTTTCTTACATTTATTATTGCATCTTATATAGTGCGATGGTTTTGGTATCCGCCCCCGTCGGCCCTCGTCCTGTCTATGATTCGGATTTGGTATGTATATTATCTTTATAACTATTGGTTCATTTATTGTTTTGAAAATTATGCCGACCAACGTGACATAGATTTTATTTATCTAGGATGTATGTGAATCGGCAATGCCAACCGACCCTATTGTCGAGAGGTTAAATTTAGTTGAAGAAGAAAACAATTTGTTGAAGGAAAAAATAAAAAAAATTGAGGAGGAGAAGATGATATTGGAGTTGCATGTTACGGATGTCGTCGATGATCACAAGATCAAGATGGATGCAATGCGCTTGAAGATTAGAAAGATTAGAAAATATGCCATTCATACCGAGGCTTGGTATCATGATGCCGTTGGATCAATTGTTACCTTGGTTGCGATTATGATCGCATTTGTTTTCGCATTGAAATGTTTTACATAGTTTCAATGTATGGTTTAATTAATTAGATGCTCTGGAGAGCTATATGTTGTTAGATGAGAACTATGTATGCACTTTGGTTTTAATGTGATGATGAACTTCTATTAATTTGGACACTTTATTATATATAATGCACGCAGATGAACCGGCAATGGATGTACGGTGACAGACACACCCGCGAGTACATTAAGGGCGTGCATGAGTTTCTCGATGCGGCTGAGGCAAACAAGCAGAATGGTTTTATGTGTTGTCCATGCACTGAATGTGGGAATACGAGGTCTTACTCTAACCGGAAAATCCTTCACTCCCACCTGCTTTACAAGGGTTTCATGCCACACTATAATGTTTGGACGAGGCACGGAGAAATAGGGGTTATGATGGAAGACGGCGAAGAAGAAGAGTACGATGACAACTATGTGCCCCCTGAATACGGTGATGCTGCAACGGGGGGAGCTGGTGAAGATCAAGAGGAACCAGACGATGTGCCCAATGATGCTGCCACGGGTGAAGCTGCTGAAGATTCAAGAGGAACCAGACGATGTGCCCGATGATGATGATCTCCGCCGGGTCATTGTCGATGCAAGGACGCAATGCATTAGTCAAAAGGAGAAGCTGAAGTTCGATCGCATGTTAGAGGATCACAAAAAAGGGTTATACCCCAATTGCGAAGATGGCAACACAAAGCTCGGTACCGTACTGGAATTGCTGCAGTGGAAGGCAGAGAATGCTGTGGCTGACAAAGGATTTGAGAAGCTACTGAAAATATTGAAGAAGAAGCTTCCAAAGGATAACGAATTGCCCGACAGTACATACGCAGCAAAGAAGGTCGTATGCCCTCTAGGATTGGAGGTGGAGAAGATACATGCATGCCCTAATGACTGCATCCTCTACCGCGGTGCATACAAGGATCTGAACGCATGCCCGGTATGCGGTGCATTGCGGTATAAGATCAGACGAGATGACCCTGGTGATGTTGACGGCGAGCCCCTCAGGAAGAGGGTTCCTGCGAAGGTGATGTGGTATGCTCCTATAATACCACGGTTGAAACGTCTGTTCAGAAACCGAAGAGCATGCCAAGTTGATGCGATGGCACAGTGAGAACCGAAAGAAAGATGGGAAGTTGAGAGCACCCGCTGACGGGTCACAGTGGAGAAAAATCGAGAGAAAGTACTGGGATGAGTTTGCAAAGGACCCAAGGAATGTATGGTTTGCTTTAAGCGCGGATGGCATTAATCCTTTCGGGGAGCAGAGCAGCAATCACAGCACCTGGCCCGTGACTCTATGTATGTATAACCTTCCTCCTTGGATGTGCATGAAGCGGAAGTTCATTATGATGCCAGTTCTCATCCAAGGCCCTAAGCAACCCGGCAACGAAATTGATGTGTACCTAAGGCCATTAGTTGAAGAACTTTTACAGCTGTGGAATGGAAACGGTGTACGTACGTGGGATGAGCACAGACAGGAGGAATTTAACCTTAAGGCAGTTGCTGTTCGTGACCATCAACGATTGGCCCGCTCTCAGTAACCTTTCAGGACAGACAAACAAAGGATACCACGCATGCACGCATTGTTAGATGACACTGAAAGTATATACCTGGACAAATGCAGGAAGAATGTGTACCTGGGCCATCGTCGATTTCTTTCCGACCAACCATCAATGTCGAAAGAAAGGCAAGCATTTCAAAGGCGAGGCAGATCACCGGAAGAAGCCCGCAATGCGCACCAGTGATCACGTGCTTGCTATGGTCAATGATTTACACTACGTAATCTTTGGAAAGGGTCCCGGTGGACTAGCTGTTCCGAATGACGCTGAGGGACACGCACCCATGTGGAAGAAGAAATCTATATTTTGGGACCTACCCTACTGGAAAGACCTAGAGGTCCGCTCCTCAATCGACGTGATGCACGTGATGAAGAACCTTTGCGTGAACCTGCTAGGCTTCTTGGGCGTGTATGGGAAGACAAAAGATACACCTGAGGCACGAGAGGACCTGCAACGTTTGCACGAAAAAGACGGCATGCCTCCTGGAAGCAGTGTAAAGGTCATGCCAGCTACGCTCTTACGAAAGGAGAAAGAAATCTTCTTTGAATGCCTGCTCAGTATGAAGGTCACGACTGACTTCTCGTCAAATATAAAGGGAATAATAAATATGCCAGAGAAAAAGTTTCAGAACCTAAAGTCTCATGACTGCCACGTGATTATGATGCAACTACTTCCGGTTGCATTGAGGGGGCTTCTACCGGAAAATGTCCGATTAGCCATTGTGAAGCTATGTGCATTCCTCAACGCAATCTCTCAGAAGGTGATCGATCCAGAAATCGTACCAAGGCTAAGGAGTGATGTGGCACAATGTCTTCTCAGTTTCGAGCTGGTGTTCCCACCATCCTTCTTCAATATCATGACGCACGTCCTAGTTCATCTAGTCAACGAGATTGTCATCCTGGGGCCCGTATTTCTACACAATATGTTCCCCTTTGAGAGGTTCATGGGAGTCTTAAAGAAATATGTCCGTAACCGCGCTAGGCCAGAAGGAAGCATCTCCATGGGCATCAAACAGAGGATGTTATCGGGTTTTGTGTTGACTTCATTCCTGGCCTTAACAAGATAGGTCTCCCTAAATCGCGGTATGAGGGGAGACTGACTGGAAAAGGCACTCTTGGAAGAGACTCAATAATATGCAGGGACGGATATTCTTGGTCTCGAGCACACTACACAGTTCTACAGAACTCTACCTTGGTGACCCCGTATGTCGATGAACACAAGAACAGTCTGCACTCCAAACACCCGGAGCAGTGCGACGACTGGATTACATGTGAACACATCAGGACTTTCAGCAGTTGGTTGGAAACACGTCTCAGAGGTGACAACACTGTTTGTGATGAGTTGTACTTGTTTTCAAGGGATCTTTGACAGTATTGACTTACAAAGGATACGAGATAAATGGGAATACATTTTACACGATCGCCCAAGATCAAAAGAGCACCAACCAAAACAGCGGTGTCCGCTTTGATGCAGCAACCGAGAGCGGAAAGGACACATATTATGTTTACATAGTGGACATATGGGAACTTGACTACGGACCTGATTTTAAGGTCCCTTTTTAAGTGCAAATGGGTCAATCTGTTAGGCGGCGGGGTACAGGTAGACCCACAGTACGGAATGACAACAGTGGATCTGAAAAATCTTGGGTACACTGACGAACCGTTCGTCCTAGCCAATGATGTGGCACAGGTTATCTATGTGAAGGACATGTCTACCAAACCGAGAAAAAAAAAAGATAAGGAAGCGAATACATCATACGATGAGCCAAAGTGCCACATAGTTCTTTCAGGAAAAAGGGACATCCTGGGAGTGGACGGCAAGACAGACATGTCTGAAGATTATGAAAAGTTTCATGAAATTCCTCCCTTCAATGTCAAGGCTGACCCAAGCATCATGATAAACAATGAAGATTATCCATGGTTACAGCGCAATAAGCAAAACACAAGCGAAGAAAAAGTGAAGACTTTCTCCCGCAACTATTATGATGATACCATGCCAAATTTGTAACAGACGAACATGCTACCATTGTCCGTTTTGTACATGCACATGCTATGTGGGTGAAATTATGATACCATCCCAACTTTCAACTTTTTCAGAGTTCATTTGAAATGCTTTCATGTCTTATGGTTCGAAACTTTGATACTTCGAAAGTGATTGTCCATTTTGTACACGAAGTGCATCAAGTTTTTGTCGTAACCCTCTCTACTTTTTGGAACATGCTATGTGGGTGAAATGATGATACCATGCCAACTTTCAACCTTTTCAGAGTTCATTTTGAAATGCTTTCCAATTTCAGAGTCATTTAGCTCAAAGAATGAATTAATAGCAAACAGAATGAACTACAAAACTTTTATGAAAATAAAAACAATCAATTAAAATATTATGTTATGATCAACTAAAATAAAACTATAATATTCTTCAATAGCAAAAAGAATATAATTTTTGTGACCTAAAATCAAACTATAAGTATTTAATTGTAACTATAAATAAAAAATAAATAGCAAAGAAGAAAAAAAATTCTATTTTTATAGTAAAGTTATTCATAAACTAGTGATTCACACAAATTTTTAAAAATTCAAATTTAAACTATTCAAAAATTTAAAACTAATGGCACTAACAGAAAGTTTATAATTTTTGTGACCTAAAAGCAAAAAGAAATCACTAAAAAACTGTAAGTATTTAGTTGTAAGTAGAAATAAAAAATAAATAGAAAAAAATTCTATTTTTATAATAAAGTTATTCATAACCTAGTGATTCACACAAATTTTTAAAAATTCAAATTTAAACTATTCAAAAATTAAAACTAATGGCACTAACAGAAAGTTTATAATTTTTGTGACCTAAAAGCAAAAAGAAATCACTAGAAAACTGTAAGTATTTAGTTGTAAGTAGAAATAAAAAAATAAAAAACCAAAAAAATGTAGAAATAAAAAATAAAAAACCAAAAAAAATGTCTCCTACTGGGCCTCCACGGCCTGAATACGACTAGAAACCCTACATGGGCCAGGATTCAGGCCCGCAGAAGGCCCAATAGGCCCACAGGCAGTAGCAAGTTTAGGCCCGAAAGCCTGCATTAGAGAGGAGCTCGAATGGGGAGGCACACCAGTGCTTATAAACCAGTGCCGGCGCCCTTCAGCTAGCGATGTGGGACTAAACTTTTGGGCGCGGGGCAGCACAAGGCCATTGGTCCCGGTTGGTGGCACCAACTGGGACTAAAGGGGCATTGGTCACGGTTCGTGGCACCAACCGTGACCATTGCCCCCCTTTAGTCCCGGTTGGTGCCACCAACCGGGACCAATGGCCTTCGCTTCCCGCCCTTTCGGCTGCTGAAAATTGGCCTTTGGTCCCGGTTCATCGCACCAGTAGTAGTAGCAGTAGTAGCAGTAGTAGTAGCAGTAGTAGTAGGAGTAGTAGCAGCAGTAGTAGCAGCAGTAGTAGCAGCAGTAGTAGCAGCAGGAGTAGCAGCAGGAGTAGCAGTAGTAGTAGTAGGAGGAGCAGTAGTAGTAGTAGTAGTAGTAGTAGTAGTATTAGTAGTAGTAGTAGTAGTAGTAGTAGAAGAAGAAGTAGAAGTAGTAGCAGTAGCAGTAGCAGTAGCAGTAGCAGTAGTAGCAGTAGCAGTAGCAGCAGTAGTAGTAGCAGTAGCAGTAGCAGTAGCAGGAGCAGGAGCAGTAGCAGTAGCAGTAGCAGTAGTAGTAGCAGCAGCAGCAGCAGCAGAAGTAGCAGTAGCAGTAGAAGTAGTAGTAGTAGCAGTAGCAGTAGCAGTAGCAGTAGCAGTAGCAGTAGCAGTAGCAGTAGCAGTAGCAGTAGCAGTAGTAGTAGTAGTAGTAGTAGTAGTAGTAGTAGTAGTAGTAGTAGCAGTAGCAGTAGCAGTATGTTGGGTTTCGTAGTAATATCAAAAAATTTCCTACGCACACACAAGATCATGTGATGCATAGCAACGAGAGGGGAGAGTGTTGTTTACGTACCAACGCAGACCGACTGCGGAAGCGATCACACAACGTAGAGGAAGTAGTCGTACGTCTTCACGATCCAACCGATCAAGCACCGAAACTACGGCACCTCCGAGTTCGAGCACACGTTCAGCTCGATGACGATCCTCGGACTCCGATCCAGCAAAGTGTTGGGGAAGAGTTCCGTCAGCACGACGGCGTGGTGACAATCTTGATGAACTAGAGCAGCAGGGCTTCGCCTAAACTCCGCTACAGTATTATCGAGGAATATGGTGGCAGGGGGCACCGCACACGGCTAAGGAATAGATCACGTGGATCAACTTGTGTGTCTAGAGGTGCCCCCTGCCTCCGTATATAAAGGAGCCAAGGGGGAGGGCTGGCCGGCCAAGGAGGGGAGGCGCAGGAGAGTCCTACTCCCTCTGGGAGTAGGATTCCTCCCCCAATCCTAGTCCAACTAGGATTCCTCGGAGGGGAACGGAGAGAGGGGGGCCGGCCACCTTCTCCTAGTCCTAATAGGACTAGGGGAGGGGGAAGTGGCACAGCCACCTTGGCCTGCCCCTTTCTCCTTTCCACTAAGGCCCATGAAGGTCCATATGGCTCCCGGGGGGTTCCGGAAACCCTCCCGGTACTCCGGTAAAATCCCGATTTCACCCGGAACACTTCCGATGTCCAAATATAGGCTTCCAATATATCAATCTTTACGTCTCGACCATTTCGAGACTCCTCGTCATGTCCGTGATCACATCCGGGACTCCGAAAAACCTTCGGTACATCAAAATGCATAAACTCATAAAGTAACTATCATCGTAACCTTAAGCGTGCGGACCCTACGGGTTCGAGAACAATGTAGACATGACCGAGACACGTCTCCGGTAAATAACCAATAGCGGGACCTGGATGCCCATATTGGCTCCTACATATTCTACGAAGATCTTTATCGGTCAGACCGCATAACAACATACGTTGTTCCCTTTGTCATCGGTATGTTACTTGCCCGAGATTCGATCGTCGGTATCCAATACCTAGTTCAATCTCGTTACCGGCAAGTCTCTTTACTCGTTCCGTAATACATCATCTCACAACTAACATATTAGTTGTAATGCTTGCAAGGCTTATGTGATGTGTATTACCGAGAGGGCCCAGAGATACCTCTCCGACAATCGGAGTGACAAATCCTAATCTCGAAATACGCCAACCCAACATCTACCTTTGGAGACACCTGTAATGCTCCTTTATAATCACCCAGTTACGTTGTGACGTTTGGTAGCACCCAAAGTGTTCCTCCGGCAAACGGGAGTTGCATAATCTCATAGTCATAGGAACATGTATAAGTCATGAAGAAAGCAATAGCAACATACTAAACGATCGGGTGCTAAGCTAATGGAATGGGTCATGTCAATCAGATCATTCAATTAATGATGTGACCTTGTTAATCAAATAACAACTCATTGTTCATGGTTAGGAAACATAACCATCTTTGATTAACGAGCTAGTCAAGTAGAGGCATACTAGTGACACTTTGTTTGTCTATGTATTCACACATGTATTATGTTTCCGGTTAATACAATTCTAGCATGAATAATAAACATTTATCATGATTATAAGGAAATAAATAATAACTTTATTATTGCCTCTAGGGCATATTTCCTTCACAGTAGCAGTAGGAGTAGTAGTAGTAGTAGTAGTAGTAGTAGCAGTAGCAGTAGCAGTAGCAGTAGCAGTAGCAGTAGCAGTAGCAGTAGCAGTAGCAGTAGCAGTAGCAGTAGCACTAGTAGTAGTAGTAGTAGTAGTAGTTAAAAGATCCATTGCATATTTTTCCTGAGACAGATGAAGGCCACCTTCCCTGTTTCTCTGAAATTCTATGCCAAGGAAGAAATGCAAGTCTCCCAAGTCCTTAAGAGCAAACTCTGAGTTTAAATCCTTCAACAAGGCTGTCACTGCTTCATTTTATGAACTTGTAACAATTATATCATCAACATAAATAAGCACAAAAACAAATGTATGTGACTTATGATAAATAAACAAAGATGTGTCAGATCTTGAAGGAACAAAGCCAAGTGCTTGTAGCTTTGAACTTAAACGAGAATACCATGCTCTAGGGGCCTGTTTGAGCCCATAAAGAGACTTATCCAGTCTGCATATGTGAAAAGGTTTGTTCTTATCCTCAAAACCAGGAGGTTGCTTCATGTAAACTTCCTCTTCCAGAACACCATGCAGAAACGCGTTCTGCACATCTAGCTGTCTGAGGCACCATCCTCTGGATACAGCAATGGACAAAACAAGACGTATAGTGGCAGCTTTAACAACAGGACTGACTTTTTCTTTGGTACCATCTGACTTTTTCTTTATTCTGAACACCCATTTACAGTCAATCAAATTTTTACCTTGTTGTGAAGGAACTAGATGCCAGGTTTTATTTTTCTGAAGTGCTTGAAATTCTTCTTCCATAGCTTTTCTCCATTTTGCATCCTTGCATGCTTCCTGGAACGAACTAGGTTCTCCTGTGGAACAGGTTAGGCCAAACTTTACTTTATAATTGATAGGTTGGATTACACCAGCTTTCAACCTTGTACGTGGCGGAGTTATAACTTGCGGCACCACTGCATCAGAAATTTGCGCAGAAGATCCTGAAGACTGGTTCGCTACAGGAGTTCCTGGCGATCCCGGAGCAGATTCGCTGGTGGTGACAGCTGTGGGATCTTCTGTGGCTGAGCCAGGACATGATGTGGAGGGGCGCGGCGCAGAAGATCCGGGCACTCCAGTTGCTGGGCCCGACTCGTGCGCCTCTGTGCCCGCGCGGGATGGGTGGCCAGCGCGCCTGGCGTAGACACGTGGGGTCGCACCGAACCGATCGGGAACAGGCGGGTCCCCGCCCTGACGCGTGTCGGACGCAGATGGGTCGCCGCCATCCATGCGAGCCCGCTGGCGCGGCATCGATCCCGGAGCGGATGCTGTCGGGTCTGCAGCTTCCGATCCCGAGGATGATCCGGGTGCAGAGTTGGCACGTAGTGGCCACATGAAATGAAGGCTGTTTGGCCTGTTTTCTTCACCGTTTTGCCTCAAATTTTTTTTCTGTTGCATCCTGAATTGACCCTGCATCATCACAATCCTCATTTTCATGGTTAAAAGCATTAGTCATATGATCAGTACAATTGTCATCCCCATGCTGAAAACCGGTCAAATGAGAGGGCAAGAGAAGGATCTCTTTCCGGAGCAAGGCACCGGCATTAGGGTGTAAATGAGCAAAGGGGAAGACCGTTTCATCAAAGACCACGTCGCGTGAGATGTATACCCGACCAGTGGGAATATCTAAGCATTTAACACCCTTATGCTTCGCACTATAGCCGAGAAAAACACACTGTTTCGAGCGGAACATAAGTTTACGGTTGTTGTATGGATGCAGATTAGGCCAACAGGCACAACCGAACACACGAAGAGAGTGACAATCTGGTCGAGTATTAAGAAGCCTGTGCATGGGTGTATCATTGTTGATGACACGACTTGGAAGCATGTTTATGAGGTGGACGGCCGTAAGGAACGCCTCATCCCAGAACTTGAGAGGCATGGAAGCACCAGCAAGTAGGGCTAGTCCTATTTCAACAATATGGCGATGTTTGCGCTCGGCCGAGCCATTCTGTTGATGTGTATGGGGACATGATACATGATGAGAAATACCCAACGTTTGAAAAAAAGAATCAAGTTTCTCATACTCACCGCCCCAATCAGATTGGACGGCGAGAATTTTTGTATCGAATTGACGTTCAACAAGTGCTTGCAAATTTTGAAAAACTTGGAAAACGTCATAACGTTTTTTGAGAAGATAAATCCAAGTATACTTACTAAAATCATCTATGAAACTGACGTAGTAAGTATGACGTCCAACAGACATGGGGGCAGGACCCCAAACATCACAAAAGACAAGTTGTAATGGTCTAGTAGAAACACTAGTAGAAATTGGATATGGTAGCCGATGAGATTTTGCTTTCTGACAAGAGTCACATATAGTTTCAAGACTACGCTCACCAACACATGGGAGCTGATTATTCCTAAGCACTTGTTGAACGATAGTAAAAGATGGATGTCCTAATCTTGCATGCCACCGCTCCGAGGAGAGTTTGATGACACCGAAAACTTGTTTATTGAAGCTTGTAAATTTGGGGATCAATGGATAGAGCCCATGCACGCATCTACCTCTGTAGAGAATGTTCCTCGTGACCTGATCTCGAATCAAAAAGAAGTATGGGTGAAATTCTAGAAACACTTTGTTGTCAAGAGCAATACGATGAACGGAAAGAAGGTTTTTTTTTCTGTTTTGGGAACATGCAAGATATTTCTAAGATGGATATTGCGACTAGGGGTTTTGAAAATTGCATGGCCAATATGATTAATCTCCATACCTTAACCATTTGCATTGTGAACTTGATCTTGGCCATGGTACTTCTCGCTCATCGTCACCTTCTCGAGCTTGTTGGTGATGTGGTTGGTAGCTCCAGAGTCGATGTACCAGTTTGTGTCAACTCCGTATGACATGTCCGCTGCCGCTGCAACTTTCTTTTTGGGTTTGTTCTCGGCATATCGCCAATCACAATCCTTGGCGATGTGGTTATTTTTCTTGCAAATTTGACACTTATTTTCATATTCCTCATACCCTTGGAAGGGACGCCCCTGTTGTTATTGTAGTAGGGGCGTTTGTTGTTGCCGCCGCCGTTCTGGTAGTGGCCGCCGCCACCACCGCCGCCGGCGTTCTGATAGTGGCCACCGCCACCACCGCCGCCGTAGTGGCCGCCGCCACCACCGCCGCCGTTGTTGTAGTTGTTGTAGCCGCCACCGGCGTTGGAGTTGTTGTAGTGGCCGCCGCCGCAGTTGCCGCTGTTCTGGTAGGGGCCGCTGCCACCACCACGAGACCCACCACCACCACTCCTGTTGGAGTTGTGGTAGCGGCCGGAGTTGTTGTTGTTGCCACGACCTTGCGATGCAACATTAGCCGAGGACTTGAAAGCCCCTGACCCTGTCCCGTGGAACATCTCAACCCACTGGTCAAAGTTGGAGACCATGCCGAAGAGATCATCCACCGAGAGGGGAGCGGTGCGTACGTCCAGCACGGAGATCAGAGGTTGGTAGTCCATGTCGAGCCCTGCAATGATGTGAGAAAGAAGATCTGCTTCTGTTATGGCGTTCCCGGCGGCAGCTAGCTCGTCTGCGAGTGCTCTCATCTTCCCAAAGTATGCGGATGCACTCAAGGAGCCTTTCTGTGCATTGGTGAGGGAGTGGCGGCAGTTGTTCACACGAGAACGGGATTGGGTAGCGAACATGTTTGCTAGGGCTGACCATATGGCATGCGAGGTTTCTAGGGAGGCTACTTGGATCAGGACCTCCTTCGAGAGATTACGAAGGAGGAAGGCTACGATCTGCTGATCTTGAATCAGCCATGGTTCGTATTCAGGGTTAGGAGCGATCTGGTCCTTTCCTTCTGAGGTCTTGGTGACTATGGTTTTGTTTGGCTCGGGTGTGGTTTGATCTATATACCCATATAGCCCGGCACCCATGATCTGGGAGCGAGCTTGGGCTCTCCATAGGATGTAGTTTGTTCTTGTGAGGGGCTCGGATGTGGTGTTGGTAAGGGCAATGGATGGAGTTTGGTTGGAGGTAGACATGGCTCGATCTGGTGAAGGAGAAGGTAGGAGCTAGGGTTTTCAGTGGGAGGAAGGAAGATGGTCGAGGCTAGATGTGGCGGAAGAGGGAGGCTCTGATTACCATGTAAAAGTGTATCGAAGCGTCTCAAACCCCCATACATGGGAGCCCGCATATTTATGTATTGATCTTTGCTTGAGGTACAAGATATATCTGCGGTTGTTATAGAGATCAACCGAGAGAGAGATTTACAAGGAGGAAGATAGAGATGAGATACAATACTTAAACAGAATAACCTATCTCCTAATAACTCCTTGCTGCTCACGTATAGCTGAACCACACCTGAACCTATACGTTTAACAGTACCTTTTGAAAAGTAAGATCCTTTGATGCTGGCTTTAATATAGCCTATCGGCCGGTTTGATGTATAGAACATTGGATAACCATTGGGAATTTGAGATATAATGTCCACAAATATTGCGTATTTTAACTTATCTCCCTTTTTTGTTCTACTAAATTGATAATTGGATGGAGTGTACCATTTTATTTTCAGGCATTATTCAGCAGAAAGTCTTGGTCAGTAAACTGTTCCTCAGCTAAGTACTCTCTTTGTACATTCACCTTCTGTAATGGACTATATGGTTGCTCTTCAATGTGACTATGCTTGACTAACTATATATTTTAACTTCACTTTTTTCTACTAAATATTTGAAATTATAAATGACATATTCTTGAAGAATATAAAGTAAACGAAGCAATGTCATTAATGCTATTTTGATGGTGAGGATGCATATCATTTGGATTGGTCGGGGATACTTCAGGCTGACCTGGAGGTTCGATTCAGGGTGTCACCTGAAGACTCTTCCTTCCTGGAAGGGCTGGTAGCCTCTCTTCTATTTTAGAATACTTAGCTTCTAACACTTTTGTTTACTCTATGGAGGGGCCATTAAGGGGCATGTAAATACTATGTAAATATTCTTTCCTTAATTGAGCTACAGTAGGAACCTCTCTTTCTGTTTTAAACGTTAAAAAATGGCTACATAATCTATTTGTCACGAATGCGGAACTAAGACTTTCATGTACTGTGTCTCAAACTACATTTGTACCGACTGATTATGTTGTGCTTTTCATCAAATCACGGACGACTCTGATAATTTTCTAAAATAATTGCTCAATTCTTAATCAAGGCATTGCAGCCAATATGCCTTAATGCAGTTTGCATCCGGACACCAATATGTAAGATTTGCATTTATTTCTAGCTGCGGATTTGTTCTTCTTTTCCATTACCTTTCAGCAGATGATTTGGCTAATCTTTTGCATCTTATACTATATTACTTTGGAACGATCGTTCTAACAAGCAACCAGCGCATATAAGGTACCTCTTATAATCTGTGCTCCAAACATACTTATTTTCTGTAATGATGATTACATCAGATGATATGCCCGACCTTGAATTTATGTTCATATGTTTGTCTTAGTATCACATTAGTTTGTCAATTATAACTTGGGAAAGTAGAAACTTAGTTTCATTAATCGCATGGAGTAGAACATGACCAGTTTACGCCTCTGTCAACTCTCATCAAGAATAATATAAACTCCTTGCTGGGGAGCATCATCACCAGGTGTGCCTGGCCTGCTTGGCCTGGGGCAACTAGGGAACACCATACATGGAAGCAAAAGGAATAGGCAATAACAAAATAGATACTTAAATTAAATAAGCAAAAGACACTAACATCAACATAACAACTAGCTGAAACTAAAACAAGAGAAGAAGCCAATCAGAATGTCAAACATGGAAAATTTAAACCAATAACCTGAAATTACTACACAGCTGCATGCCTAAAAAAACAACTTAAGCAAGCTCAACACTGCAAACTTGCAAAAAGTTTGGTCTCTTGGGCTAGCTCTACCAACGCATACAAATAAACACTGATTTCACTACAATAGCTTAAGAACAAATACAACAAACTGCATACTCAATTTCATAGACACGACTTTAGGGTGAACTCATGAACAAAGGATATAAAAAAGGTCTACAATCAGTAGCAGACAACGACACATACCTGGTTAAAATAAATGAACTTAAAAAAGACACAACACACAGATTAAAATTAGTAGATGATACAAGGAAGGGCCTTTAGGGTTTACTCACCAAGAAATCCAAGAAAGATTGAAATTGAAGACCTAAAAATGACCAACAACAACAACAACAACAACAACAACAACAAAGCACATATTCGAGCATGGGGAATTCATACCTTAGGCAAAACAAAAGACTGAAGATTAGGTTGGAGGAGACGAAACCTAACCAGGCACCGCCAAGAAAAACCTGAAGAAGAAGACTAAAACATAACTCAAGAACTCAATCGAAACCTGATAGTTCCATAGATATAACAAGAACAAATGCGGAGATCAACACGGGAGTAGCAAGAACCAACGAACCCTAGAGAGCCGAAAAGATTGAGAGAGAAGTGAGTGAGAGAGATGGACCCGAAGTTAATGAGAGGGTGCTCAACTCTCTCTGTGTGGAAGGGCTTCAAGAGACGAGGTGCCGGTGACCTGCACAACGCGGGCTGCGCTCACAAGCCTAAACGGGCATTGGGATCTTAACGAGCGTCAGGAACGAGCCCAACAAGCAAATCGACTGTCCCAAATAAGGGGTAAGTTGATTCCATCCAACCCAACAGACCAAAAGCACCAGCCAGAAAAGAAACAAACGCACAAATCTCAGAACAGATCAAACGGCCAAAAAATCAGCTGGCCTAAATTCAAGATGCAGGCGACTCACATATAGCTAAAGTGTAATATATTCACTGTTTCCCACAAAAACAATAATAATCCATGATCATGGCTGCGCACGCACGCACGCATACGCACGACGTACGTACTCCGGCCGTGTGAAGGTGACGTCGTCCTCAGCAAAGATCTTGGGTTGCACGCGCCATGACGAAATGGAGCACGTCCATGGTTACTTTTAGCAGTGGAGTGAGGATGAAGAACGAGGGCAGCAAGCCAGCTAGCTAGACACACAAGTAGGCAAGTGGCAGTATATATACATCTAGAACGTCCCTACGCGATCGACAGACGATTTAGCTGTACATTCGGGCTCCCAAGAGCCAGCTCTGCTCGGTAATCTCCCATTATACGTAACATTCAGAAATAATGCATGCAGGCGGCTGCTGGCCAAAGTCCACAGTATCACATGCACATATGCATTCTCGATCGGTAAGCATGCATGCATGGCGGCAGCATTCTCGCTAAGCTACACGCTTTGACTTCGCAAGTAGTGTTACTAATTTACTATGCCAGCGCAACGCAGCTTGTAAGCTCACCGGACGACCAGCGCGATCGATGGCGAAGTGTGCACGCATGCATGGCCACCGAGAGGTAAGCTCTGACTTTGGTGAGGAGGCCGTAATATGCAAAGCCAGCTATCTTGCATGGACGCGACGCAACTGCACTATAAGTAGCGGCATGGGTACGGTGCATACTCCATCACTCAGCTCGTGCCATTCACCCAAGGAAAGCAAGCAAGCAAGCTAGACCCTTACAATGGCGGTGTCCTGCACCACCACCTGGCGTTGCGCATTCCTCGCGCTACTAGTCCTTCTCGTCTCCGGCGCCCACGGGCAGCTCAGCCCGACGTTCTACGCGTCGACCTGCCCGAACCTGGAGGCCATCGTCCGCAGCGTCATGAACACTACCGTCGCCAGCGAGAAACGGATGGGCGCCTCGCTGCTCAGGCTCCACTTCCACGACTGCTTCGTCGAGGTATGAGAATATCCATATGCATGCACTTGTCTGGCTCAGATCGATCGATTCTATCATGCACGCATTGCGTTCCGCGCACAGTATATAATTTTGGCATTTGATTTTGGTTAGGGGTGCGACGGATCGGTCCTCCTGGACAACGTGCCTGCTACGGCGACTACTCCAGCGATCGGCGAGAAGAATGCCTTCGGGAACATCAACTCCCTCCGCGGCTTCGAGGTCATCGACACGATCAAGGCCGCAGTGGAGCAAGCCTGCCCAAAAACCGTCTCCTGCGCCGACATCCTCACCCTCGCCGCACGGGACGGCACCTTTCTGGTACGTAGTCCCGGACGCGGAAACTGCGAGTACTGTACATTCATTTGAACCGCCGGCATGTGATGTCTTTTGCATTATTTGCAGCTCGGCGGGCCAACCTGGACGGTGCCGCTCGGCCGGCGCGACTCGACGACGGCGAGCATGGACCTGGCCAACAGGGACCTCCCACCGCCGTTCGCCAACCTCGTCACCAATCCTCCTGACGGCAGCGACCTCATCGCGAGGTTCCAAAGGAAGGGCCTGAGCGCGACCGAGATGACCGTGCTCTCCGGCGCGCACACCATCGGCTCCGCGCAGTGCCAGAACTACCGGCTCCGCCTCTACAACGAAGCCCGCATCGATTTTCAGTTCGCCGAGGGGCTCAAGGCCAACTGCCCCCAAAATGGCCCCGCCAACGACACCTTCCTGGCGCCGTTGGACTCGACGGGGTCCACCTTCGACAATAAGTACTACGCGGACCTCACCAACTTGCGCGGCCTCCTCCACTCCGACCAGGTTCTCTACCCCCCGAACAACCAGACGCAGGTTAAGATAGTGCTCAAGTACAAAGGAGACAACGCCGCCTTCTTTGCCGATTTCGCAGCCGCGATGATAAAGATGGGGAACCTCAGCCCGCCCAACGGAACCGTCGGGCAGATCAGGACCAACTGTAGGTTGGTCAACCCGGCCTGATCATACGGCCTGGCATATATACCACTGTTAATTACAGCGTAACCAAAGATAAATAAATGCAACCTCTGTGATAATCTTTCACCTTTGTAATAACTGTACTATGTTGTGCTACATACTGGCTTACTGGTTAAACTATTAATCGTTCCAATTGACTATTGAGCTCCAAATTATGTGCTATGTTTGCATCATTTGTAAACAATATTGTTATCAACGACAGCAAGATGATCCTCACGCCATTGTTTGCATCATTTGTTAAAGTATCTTTTCTTAATCGTGCCCTGTGAATCCCGAGGTTAATTTCTTCAACGGCAGCTGGCTCTCCAGAATTCGTCACGAATATATTATGGCAGAAGTTATCCAGGCAGTGCAAATGTATTAGAATGAACCACCCTCTGAATCCTGCCAAGTATGACACTATTTATAGGAAATCTTCCACATTCCATGCAGCAACTCTCCAAACAGCCCCCCCCCCCCCCCCCCCCCGCCCCCCCCCCCCCCCCCCCCCCCCCGCGCACACACACCCCCCATAAATAAAGGCAGAAATTGAACAAGGTACACAACCAAACTATTCAAGGTAACCCTCTTATAAAGAAGATCCTAGGTTACCTAGAACGCGTAGAAGGCAAGCAACTACGCTGCCGAAGGAGAACACTGGTGAAGCTGAGACCAACCCCACACAACACCCTAGGATACCTAAACTCCTCGAGGACGCCCTCGAGAGGAAGAATGACGCAAGGCGTCGTCACTGTCTAGCAACACCGGACAAGGGTTTTCACCCGGAACTCAGACGCGGAGAGGAGATCCACAACAACGTCTTCAAGAAGAGAGCGGCACCCCGAGTATTCCTGTCATTGGTGCAAAAGCGCGGAGCTTTCGCTCGGCACCCCACCCTATCACAACGAGGGATCCTACGACAAGCGCGTTGTTCCCAGACCCTAGATCCAGATCTGGAATAATTTAGTCCATAACTTCAGTGATGCCTTAGATGTCAGTCGCGATGATGATCATCGTCAACTCACCAAGTCGCATCGAGAGGGCTGATTATCACACCGAGGTCGTGTGTTGTCTTGTCCCCTCAACTTGATGGGGATGCGGGCGCAACAAAAGTTTTGCCAGTCAGCCCCGTCATTGGCAGGAAAAGGAAATTGACAGGGGCAACCTGTAGTGGTGTCGGACCCTACCGGAAGTTCTCCATCAATCCATGTGGTTAAAGCGTACAACATCCTAAGGTTATGATCATGTCGACCTCCTCTAGACTTACTAGGCTATTGTAAGGTTGACTCGTGGCAAGGACGGCTGATGTCTAGGTGCCTTTTAAGCAACCTCCCCTATAAAAATTTGCAAATCGCTAACCTTCATTTGGAGCACCGACCTCGCAAGCTTAGGTGTGAATTCCAATTGAAAATTGCAAACTTATTTAGAACTTTTGCTTATTATATATTTCACATGCATCGATTATTTTAGTTCACATTGCATGTAAAAATGTTTACCAGAAAGTTACAAGCTTGTGGTTCATGCATCTCCTGCTCCGACCTCGGGCATCGACGAATATGGCGTCCACTCCAGCGCTGCCACATTAAAAGCTAGGCGAGCGGTCCACTTCCCTGTACCGCGTGGAAGCCTCGACTCCAATGATGACAAGTCAATTGTTGGGCGCCGGCAGCCTTCTTTAGGTGCCTGCATGGTCAAGATCATCCTCTCCAACGCCGGAGCGCTCACTAGCAGCAGCTGCACCAAGTCGAAGCAGTACCCCTGCCCCGAGAAGCCGCTGAACTCCACCTCACGCAGGTACTTCAACGAGACCACACCATGTTTCCAGCCACTGGAGAGGCCACCGGTGTTGTAGTCCTTCTCACTTTGACCATCCTTCGGTGGTGATACATCCAATTCAAACGAGAAATACGGTCAGCGACCTTGAAACTCTGAGTCAACGTTCACAGACAAAAATATACATACGGTAATTAATGAAACATTACAGGCTCACCAGGTGAACGTCTAGGTGGAGATACCGGAGATTGTTGCATCGCTGTAGGAGACCCGTCGCAATTGCTCTGAAGTGGCTGCCTTTTTTTGAATAAAATCTTATCGTCAAATTTGTGATGCCGGGGAATTCGGGTATCGCTGTTATTTCATCATCTACCTCTTTTTCGGTTTGCCCCTGTATAAAGGATAATCAGATGCTAATTAATGTTAATTTCCATGTAAATGAAAAACAAAGCTAAAGTGCACCTGCATGCATACCAAAAAATAAAATCACAAATTGCAGTAATATTTCCACATGTAGCGAACATACATTTGCATGAGACTAATTACCTACCTCTGGACCTGGTATGTATAAGTCGTGTCGAACGTTAGGGCTACACTCTTGTAGTAGTTGGATCGTGTGACCTTGGAGGTTGAGCTGCTGGCAATAGCCGAGCTGTATGGAGGAATTCAGTGTCTCCAGCGCCGGTGCTCGGACGGTGAGGCTGGTGTGCTCGTCTTCGTCGTCGTACTCCATGAAGTGGAACCCGAGGCGGAGCGCGGAGAGCCGTGGGGCGTCGACAACCAATCGCCTCACGGAGAGGTCGTCCAGACCCAAGAACTCTAGCGCGCTGCCATTGAGCTGCAGCTGCTTCACCCCGGACAGATTCCGGAGTGTTAGCCTTCGCAGCCTCGGGCAGCACGAGGAGGACGATAGCAGGCTGCCGAGACGGTCATCGTCGCCGTCGATGAATTTTATGGTGCATAGAGTCAGGTCCGTTAGCGCATGAAACTCCACCGTCGGCGGGAGCAGAAGGAAGCCATAGTACAACTCCAGTGACATCCTTGTCGCCCTCGTGGAGCGAGGCAGCGGCAGCCTGGGCTTTGGCTTCCCCACCGCACGTCCCGTCAGATTGATCGTCGACGGCGCCCGCACGTGGAATTTCAAGGAACCAACCACGATCTGCATGGCATGGCGGAGCCACACATCGGCTTGCGAATCGCCGGGCCAGAGCCAGCTGCTCAAATCGAGCGTGTCGATGTAGGCGTCGCTATTGGCCCGTCGCGCGAGGACGTTGTGTATAAATTCGTTGTACCGCATGTGGCCATCCTCCTCCTCCTTTTTCTTCTTCTTCTTGTTCTTCTTACCAGTCTTCTTCGTGGTGCTGCCGCCGCCTTGCCCGTCGCGGAAGTGGAGAACGGGGGCGCGCGTCGAGATGTCGCGCCACCGCCTCGAGAGCGCGGACGTGCGTGCGACTTCGCGTGCTTCGGGCATGAAGCGCAGGACGTGGAGGAGGATGTCATCATGGAGGCTGCTGATTAGGTCTGCGGCGTCGCGCGACGGCGACGGCGGCATCGTCTGCTTTTCGCCCTGCATTGTCGGTTCAATCCATCGATGGTCCTTTTCCGTGGCGTACGTGCGATACGTGACGTACTGACGTATATGTGGCAGTTGAACGGAAACGAAGCTGCTGTAAAATTTGGAATCCCTTCTTAGGTCAAACTGAGTTGTAAATAAATCAGGACTCGAGTCCTAGCCCGTCAAGCACTCGTATCCATCCTCGGTTTGGAGGCCTCTCTATTTATTAATCTATATCTATATCTATATCTATATCTATTCTATATCTATATCTATCTATACCTATACCTACTATTAAAGGGAGGTGATATTTTTGGTTTCGTCCCACTTCGTTTGGTCTCGTTTCAATTAATTTCACGTACGCTATTTGATTTCGTTCCTTGCCATCTGTTTTGGCCCAATCAAGGAAGCCCACCTGACGGCGCACTGTGGCCCCACATCTGGAGAGCTGGAAAAAATAAAAGAAACGATGGTAGGTTTCGATCTCATAACCCTCTATACCTACTATTAAAGGGAGGTGAACGTCCAGAGAGCTGGAAAAAAAATAAAAGAACCGATGGCAGGTTTCGATCTCATAACCCTCTATACCTACTATTAAAGGGAGGTGATATTCTTGGTTTCGTCCCATTTCGTTTGGTCCCGCTTCAATTAATTTCACGTATGCTATTTGATTTCGTTTCTTGCCATCCGTTTTAGCCCAATCAAGGAAGCCCACCTGACAGCGCACTGTGGCCCACGTCTGGAGAGCTGGAAAAAATAAAAGAGCCGATGGCAGGTTTTGATCTCATAACCCTCCAACTGGTCACGCATGATTTGTCCAACTGACCCAGCTAGAGATATGAGAGGATTCTTTTTCTCCCGTTGAAACGCACGGGTATTTTTGCTAGTAAATAAGAAAAACCATTTAGAACCGGTCGACCCGATGAAACTCGGCCGGTCACGTTCAAAGCTGCCAACGGCCCACACACCGCGGGTGAAGTCTTCCTTATCTAGTAACACGAAGTACATCACAATAATTATTACGTGTGCATTCATGATATAGCACATATATGTATATAGCAATCACTCACACCTATCACAATTCCATGCATATCATCACGGGAAGTTAATGAGAAGTTAGTTCTCTTACCTAGAGAGAGAGATGAGAAGATGTTCAAACTAGTCATCGATCGAGCGAGCGAGCGAGAGGTCAGCGGTCCTATATGCAGGTTGCTGGGCGCCATTAATGAAAGAGGCGTGGATAATTTAATGCAAGTGTGTGCGTGGGTTGAGATGAGCTAGCTTAGAGCATGGTTAAGTATAGCCAACTACCGGCTATGTCGAGTTACCACATCACATATAGCCAACCCAAAAGCCAAAATGTGTAGTATCTAGTTGCTAAGAGGTGTACTATACTTTATTAATACATGGCCCACATTACACTCTGGCAATGTTTTTTGGACCGCGTGTTGCAACCGAATGTTAATCTACATCCCGCTTCACTTCTCTCTTCTCTTGTCTCTCATCCAACTCAACAGAAATATCATAGTATAATCCTTACAGCCTCCTGATTGTACCTTATTAGACTTGCTCTTATAGCGGGTGTGTGATAGAGCTGAAAGCTTAGTTAATGTATCACCTAGCAAGATCTAGCTACATAATTAAGAATCATGAGGAATAATTTCGTGCCTTCAAGAAAAACATAAGAGTGGAGGACGAAGAAGATGATAGTGACACTAGTAGAAAACAGGGCTTTGGTCACAGCTCAATATACACATTAGTCCCGGTTACATTACGAACCGGGACTAATGTGAGCATTAGTCCCGGTCCGAGCGGCTAAAGGCGTTAGTCCCGATTCAAATGAGACATTTAGTCCCGGTTTGAGAAACGAACCGGGACTAAAGGGTGCGATGCCCTTTAGTCCTGGTTCGTATCTCAAACCGGGACTAAAGATTAGACCTTTAGACCCGGTTTGAGACACGAACCGGGACTAAAGGGTGTGATGCCCTTTAGTCCCGGTTCATGTCATAAACTGGGACTAAAGGGGTTCGTGTCTCAAACTATACCCCCCACCCCCACCCCCATGTATCGCCATTTCAGTTTTGAAAAAACAAAAGAAAATGATAAAAACTTCAAAAATATTACTACTTCTACTAGTTAGGAAAATTAAAAAACTTAAATTTAGACATGTTTTGCAAAAAAGTGTTATGAAAAAGTAAAACGGCTATAAGTTTTGCATACGAGGTCGGAAAAAACGTATAATATATCAAAATGTTCAGCACGAAAATCCGCATCCGAATTTGACCATCGTAGGCCATTTTGCAAATTTCTAGAATCCTCAAATTCTAAAAGGAAAAGAGTTATGCTCAAATTTCAATTTTTTGAATTTGGTTAAATCTGATCAAACTGTGGTCAAACTACTTATTCAATATGTATTAGTGTTACTAAATAATTATTTCAGTTTTTTTTTGAATTTTGGTCAAATCTGATCAAACTGTGGTCAATCTATGGTCAAACTACTTATTCAAGAAGTATTAGTGTTACAAAATAATTATTGTTTTTTAGAATAATAGTTTCAAACTCAAACAATGAAACATGTAACTTCATGATCAAGCTAAACTCTTGAGGGTTAATAGGATTGACATCTTATTATTGTTAGAAAAACAACAAGTGCAGACTTGAAAACTAGGGGGAATAGAACTCGGAGGTTAAGCGTGCTCAGGATGGAGTAGTGACAGGATGGGTTACCGGCGGGGAAGTTAGACGATTTGGAATGATGAGGGGTGATTAGAAAATAGCGATTATAGACTAAATTGAGTAGTGGTGAGGGGTGATTAGAGATTAAATTATAAACTAATTCCGAAATTTGAAAATTGGGAAAAAATCATTTTAAAAAAATATCATTTTTTCGTAAAATTCTGATACTAAAGGTGGAGCTCCAGACAGCGGCCACGTAGAGGGCCTTTAGTCCGGGTTCGTAATAGAACCGGGACTAAAGGGGGGGGGGGCTTTTAGTCCAGACCCTTTAGTCCTGGTTCCCGAACGGGACTAAAAGCCCTCTAGAATCTGGACTAAAGGCCTGTTTTCTTCTAGTGCGAGGGAGGAGGTGGATAATGTTCACATGTCAATAGTGATGTGAGGGTATCAGTGGTGCGCTAGACATATCACATGCCACCAGTTTCTGGTGGCATGCTAAATATAACCACGACGTTACTAGGTGGGCCCGACTTAGGGCCCCGAAATTAGACCCGCGTAATATACTGGCGGCTTGGTTAAAAATAAGATGCCCCACGTATGTACAATATTGGTGGCGTGGTCAAATATTACACGCCACCATTAGTTTCGTTTCCATGCCACCAGTATTCTCATAATGATGGCATACAATATATGCCCACGCCATCACTATTTCAAAAAGTTAGTGGTTGCGTGGATTGTAACTTGGCGTGTCACCAATTGTGATTGTAGGTAACCATTTCTCTACTAGTGAGAGGACAGCACAACGACCTTCTCCGTTAGTAATTTCCAATCCCATCAAGTCTTTTCTCAATTCTTGAGACCATGGGCAATCAATGTTCAACTCTAGCCTTTGGAATTCCAAGGGGCAAACCAAGGTAGATAAAGGGGAAATATGCCGTCTTACAAGTTAGGTGAATTAATGAACACCTCAAATATTTCATCCTTAATATTGAATGGGATTAGATTTGATTTCTGATAGTTCAGTTTATGATCAGCAATCGTATGTAGCAAAGCTTTTAGGTAAATCAGCTCTCTAGCATCACCCTAGAGCATGGATAAAAGTGTCATCAACATATTGCACAATTAAATTTCTTATTATGTATGCCGATTTATTTGACATTGATGTTCGCTTTTGCTTGGAATGCTTGGACAATCTCTACTCCTAATGTCTGAGTTGGTGAATAGTCTCCACAGTTTATTTTCGCTGGTTTTTTTCGTCACCTTCCACCCCCCCTCCCCACCCCACACACGCACTATAGAAGAAAAAACCATCCCTCAGGAAACACCGCTCCTCCCGATCTCCCGTCGAAAGAAAAATGCAGGGACGAGTCGCTCCTGTCCCCTAGCCCCTCGCGCGCTAGGGTTCCTCACGCCGCCGTCGCCGCCGCCGCCGTCGCATGGGTGTTCGTTGATAGGCCCTGCCTCCGGCCGCCGCCGCAGCCGCCCACCTCCATCCTCTCCCCAACCCCGTCGGCCTCCACTCCACACCACTCCTCCATGGGCGCCACCAAACCACCACCGCCCTCTCCCCGCACCCGCACCCAAGGACCCACCCGGCGGCTAGATCTGCCCCTCAGATACAAAGTAAGGTCGACCAGATCCCCAATCCAATTTTTTGTCGTTGATGTATTCCTGTAACTATCACACTACTAGGAAAAGGGCTATAGATAGGATTGATACTAATGGCGCACCATGAAAGCAGTGCGCCACTACTATATACTAATGGCGCACCGGTTGGTGATGCGCCATTAGTGTGGAAGACACTAATGGCGCACCAGAAACAGGATGCGCCACTAGTATTAAATTATTTTTTTCCATTTTTCCATACATACTAATGGCGCATCAGGTCGAAGTGCGCCATTACTAGTTCTAAGTAGTAATGGCGCACCAAGCAGACAGTGCGCCATTACTGTAAAAAAAATTTGTTCTTTTTTTTTGCAAAACTACTAATGGCGCATCGTTTCACAGTGCGCCATTACTAGTTTAAACTAGTAATGGCGCACTATTACCCGGTGCGCCATTAGTATATATATATATATTTTTTTACTTTTTTGCAAAACTACTAATGGAGCACCACCTGCAGGTGCGCCATTAGTAACCAGGGTTACTATTGGCGCATTTGCTGGTGGTGCGCCATTAGTAACCTGGGACCCCAACAAGATATTTTGGACAGCCCCACACCTACCAACTCACTTTCCCCACTTCATTCCCTCTACCTCCTTCTCCAAGCTTTCGGCCATCTCCTCCTCCTCACCTCATTTTCCACCATAGATTCATCAAAATTAAGTGGTGAAATTACCTTTTTTTGATAGGTAAGTAAGGGGAAAGCTATTTTCATGATGTAGATCTACTTTTTTTCTCCCTAGCTCGCTCCAACAACGTGCACATGCACTTTTTGTGGCCTAGCTAGATCTATGTATGTTTGTGGTGTTGCATGTGTTTGTGGTGTTGCATATATGTTTGTGTTTGAAGGTACCGGTATTTGAAATGCGATAGTTGCCAATATTTTGCCGGAATGTTTTGATTCATTTCCGTTTCGGCGAGAATTTTGGCACTATGCATTCTTTTTGGTCCTATTTTTAGGGAAGGTCATGCCAAATTTCTTCTTGGTTCTAAAATATCGTTTTGCTCTACCCCGCAGGCGACCATGGTCCGCACGATGACTGAAGGCATCGTGAATAGGTTTTTGAGCTCCGCGAAGGCCGAGATGCTTCAAAAGAACGAGACGGAGATAAGATGTCCGTGTCGAAGATGCAAGCTGAAGAGCCTTATTGCGGACTCGGATTCCGGGCAGGTGCGGGTGTTGGGGAACGTAGCAGAAAACAAAAATTTTCCTACTCGTTTCACCAAGATCCATCTAGGAGTTCATCTAGCAACGAGTGATTAGATGCATCTACATACCTTTGTAGATCGCGAGCGGAAGCGTTCGAAGAACGGGGTTGATGTAGTCGAACACGACGTGATTCAAATCACCGGAGATCCTATCACCGAACGGACGGTACCTCCGCGTTCAACACACGTACGGAACGGATGACGTCTTCTCCTTTCTTGATCCAGCAAGGGGGAAGGAGAGGTTGATGAAGATCCAGCAGCACGACGGCGTGGTGGTGGATGCAAGGCGTCACAGTAGCAGGGCTTCGCCGTGTACTACGAGGGAGAGATGTAACAGGGGAGAGGGAAGCACCAAAGGCTGAGGTGTCAAGTCCCTCCTCTCCCCCACTATATATAGGAGGGCCAAGGGGGGGTGGTGCGCCAGCCTAGGAGATCCAATCTCCTAGGTGCGGCGGCCAAGGGGAGGTTTCCCTCCCCCCCAAGGCACCTAGAGGTGCCTTCCACCATTGGGACTCTTCCCTTTTGTGGAAACCTAGGCGCATGGGCTTTTGGGGCTGGTGCCCTTGGCCCATGCAGGCCAAGGCGCACCCCCTACAGCCCATGTGGCCCCCCGGGACAGGTGGCCCCACCCGGTGGGCCCCCGGGACCCTTCCGGTGGTCCCGGTACAATACCAATAACCCCGAAACTTGTCCCGATGGCCGAAACAGCACTTCCTATATATAATTCTTTACCTCCGGACCATTCCGGAACTCCTCGTGACGTCCGGGATCTCATCCGGGACTCCGAACAATAATTCGGGTTACTGCATATACATATCTTCACAACCCTAGCGTCACCGAACCTTAAGTGTGTAGACCCTACGGGTTCGGGAGACATGCAGACATGACCGGGACGACTCTCCGGTCAATAACCAACAGCGGTATCTGGATACCCATGTTGGCTCCCACATGCTCCACGATGATCTCATCGAATGAACCACGATGTCGAGGATTTAATCAACCCCGCATACAATTCCCTTTGTCAATCGGTATGTTACTTGCCCGAGACTCGATCGTCGGTATACCAATACCTTGTTCAGTCTCGTTACCGGCAAGTCACTTTACTCGTACCGTAATGCATGATCCCGTGATCAACCACTTGGTCACCTCGAGCTCATAATGATGATGCATTACCGAGTGGGCCCAGTGATACCTCTCCGTTATATGGAGTGACAAATCCCAGTCTCGATCCGGGTCAACCCAACAGACACTTTCGGAAATACCTGTAGTGCACCTTTATAGTCACCCAGTTACGTTGTGACGTTTGATACACCCAAAGCACTCTTACGGTATTCGGGAGTTACACGATCTCATGGTCAAAGGAAAAGATACTTGACATTGGAAAAGCTCTAGCAAACGAACTACATGATCTTGTGCTATGCTTAGGATTAGGTCTTGTCCATCACATCATTCTCCTAATGATGTGATCCCGTTATCAATGACATCCAATGTCCACAGCCAGGAAACCATGACTATCTATTGATCAACGAGCTAGTCAACTAGAGGCTTACTAGGGACATATTATGGTCTATGTATTCACACGTGTATTACGATTTCCAGATAATACAGTTATAGAATGAATAAAGACAATTATCATGAACAAAGAAATATAATAATAATACTTTTATTATTGCCTCTAGGGCATATTTCCAACAGTCTCCCACTTGCACTAGAGTCAATAATCTAGTTACATTGTGATGAATCGAACACCCATGGAATTCTGGTGTTGATCATGTTTTGCCCTAGGGAGAGGTTTAGTCAACGGATCTGCTATATTCAGGTCCGTATGTACTTTACAAATCTCTATGTCTCCATCTTGAACATTTTCACGAATGGAGTTGAAGCGACGCTTGATGTGCCTTGTCTTCTTGTGAAACCTGGGCTCCTTGGCAAGTGCAATAACCCCAGTGTTGTCACAAAAGAGTTTGATTGGCCCCGACGCATTGGGTATGACTCCTAGGTCGGTGATGAACTCCTTCACCCATATTGCTTCATGTGCTGCCTCCGAGGCTGCCATGTACTCCGCTTCACATGTAGATCCCGCCACGACGCTCTGTTTGCAGCTGCACTAGCTCACTGCTCCACCATTCAACATATACACGTATCCGGTTTGTGACTTAGAGTCATCCAGATCTGTGTCGAAGCTAGCGTCGACGTAACCCTTTATGACGAGCTCTTCGTCACCTCCATAAATGAGAAACACTTCCTTAGTCCTTTTCAGGTACTTCAGGATATTCTTGACCGCTGTCCAGTGTTCCTTGCCAGGATTACTTTGGTACCTTCCTACCAAACTTACAGCAAGGTTTACATCAGGTCTGGTACACATCATGGCATAGATAATAGAACCTATGGCTGAGGCATAGGGGATGACACTCATCTCTTCTATATCTTCTGCCGTGGTCGGGCATTGAGCCGAGCTCAATTTCATACCTTGCAAAACAGGCAAGAACCCTTTCTTGGACTGATCCATTTTGAACTTCTTCAAAATCTTATCAAGGTACGTGCTTTGTGAAAGACCTATGAGGCGTCTCGATCTATCCCTATAGATCTTGATGCCTAATATATAAGCAGCTTCTCCAAGGTCCTTCATTGAAAAACTCTTATTCAAGTAGGCCTTGATGCTGTCCAAGAGTTCTATATCATTTCCCATCAAAAGTATGTCATCTACATATAGTATGAGGAATGCTACAGAGCTCCCACTCACTTTCTTGTAAACGCAGGCTTCTCCATAAGTCTGCGTAAACCCAAACGCTTTGATCATCTCATCAAAGCGAATGTTCCAACTCCGAGATGCTTGCACCAGCCCATAAATCGAGCGTTGGAGCTTGCACACCTTGTCAGCATTCTTAGGATCGACAAAACCTTCCGGGTGCATCATATACAATTCTTCCTTAAGGAAACCATTAAGGAATGCCGTTTTGACGTCCATTTGCCATATTTCATAATCGTAGAATGCGGCAATTGCTAACATGATTCGGACGGACTTTAGCTTCGCTACCGGTGAGAAAGTCTCATCGTAGTCAACCCCTTGAACTTGTCGATAACCCTTAGCGACAAGCCGAGCTTTATAGGTGGTCACATTACCATCCGCGTCTGTCTTTTTCTTAAAGATCCATTTATTTTCTATGGCTCGCCGTTCAACGGGCAAGTCAGTCAAAGTCCATACTTCGTTTGCAAACATGGATCCTATCTCGGATTTCATGGCTTCTAGCCATTTGTCGGAATCCGGTCCCGCCATCGCTTCTTCATAGTTTGAAGGTTCACCGTTGTCTAACAACATGATTTCCAAGACAGGGTTGCCGTACCACTCTGGTGCGGAACGTGTTCTTGTGGACCTTCGAATTTCAGTAGGAGCTTGATCAGAAGTATCTTGATCATCATGAATAACTTCCTCTCTAGTCGGTGCAGGCACCTCAGGAACATTTTCTTGAGTTGCGCCATTTACCGGTTCAAGAGGCAATACTTCATCAAGTTCTACTTTCCTCCCACTTACTTCTTTCAAGAGAAACTCTTTCGATAGAAAGGATCCATTCCTGGCAATAAAGATATTTCCTTCGGATCTGAGGTAGAAGGTATACCCAGCAGTTTCTTTAGGGTATCCTATGAAGACGCATTTTTCCGACTTGGGTTCGAGCTTTTCAGGTTGAAGTTTCTTGACATAAGCATCGCATCCCCAAACTTTTAGAAACGACAGCTTAGGTTTCTTCCCAAACCATAATTCATACGGTGTCGTCTCAACGGATTTCGACGGAGCCTATTTAAAGTGAATGCGGCAGTCTCTAAAGCATAGCCCCAAAAAGATAGCGGTAAATCGGTAAGAGACATCATAGATCGTACCATATCTAATAGAGTGCGATTACGACGTTCGGACACACCATTACGCTGAGGTGTTCCAGGCGGCGTGAGTTGTGAAACTATTCCACATTTTCTTAAGTGTGTGCCAAATTCGTGACTCAAGTATTCTCCTCCACGATCTGATCGTAGAAACTTGATTTTCCTGTCACGTTGATTCTCAACCTCACTCTGAAATTCCTTGAACTTTTCAAAGGTTTCAGACTTGTGTTTCATTAAGTAGACATACCCATATCTACTCAAGTCATCAGTGAGGGTGAGAACATAACGATAGCCACCACGAGCCTCAACACTCATTGGACCGCACACATCAGTGTGTATGATTTCCAATAAGTTGGTTGCTCGCTCCATTGTTCCTGAGAACGGAGTCTTGGTCATTTTTCCCATGAGGCATGGTTCGCACGTGTCAAATGATTCATAATCAAGAGACTCTAAAAGTCCATCTGCATGGAGCTTCTTCATGCGTTTGACACCTATGTGACCAAGGCGGCAGTGCCACAAGTATGTGGGACTATCATTATCAACCTTACATCTTTTGGTACTCACACTATGAATATGTGTAGTAATACGCTCGAGATTCATTAAGAATAAACCATTGACTATCGGAGCATGACCATAAAACATATCTCTCATATAAATAGAACAACCATTATTCTTGGATTTAAATGAGTAGCCATCTCGTATTAAACGAGATCCTGATACAATGTTCATGCTCAAACATGGCACTAAATAACAATTATTGAGGTTTATAACTAATCCCGTGGGTAAATGTAGAGGTAGCGTGCCGACGGCGATCACATCGACCTTGGAACCATTCCCGACGCGCATCGTCACCTCGTCCTTCGCCAGTCTCTGTTTATTCCGCAGCTCCTGCTGTGAGTTACAAATATGAGCAACGGCACCGGTATCAAATACCCAGGAGTTACTACGAGCACTGGTAAGGTAGACATCAATTACATGTATATCAAATATACCTTTGGTGTTGCCGGCCTTTTGTCCGCTAAGTATTTGGGGCAGTTCCGCTTCCAGTGACCCTTCCCTTTGCAATAAAAGCACTCTATCTCAGGCTTGGGTCCATTCTTTGACTTCTTCCCGACAGCTTGCTTGCCGGGCGCAGCAACTTCCTTGCCGTCCTTCTTGAAGTTTTTTTTTACCCTTGCCCTTCTTGAACTTAGTGGTTTTATTCATCATCAACACTTGATGTTCCTTCTTGACTTCTACCTCTACTGATTTCAGCATAGCAAATACTTCAGGAATGGTCTTTACCACCCCCTGCATATTGAAGTTCATCACAAAGCTCTTGTAGCTTGGTGGAAGCGACTGGAGGATTCTGTCAATGACCGCGTCATCCGGGAGATTAACTCCCAGCTGAGTCAAGCGGTTATGTAACCCAGACATAGTGAGTATGTGCTCACTGACAGAACTATTTTCCTCCATCTTACAGCTGAAGAATTTGTCGGAGACTTCATATCTCTCGATCCGGGCATGAGCTTGAAAAACCATTTTTAGCTCTTCGAACATCTCATATGCTCCATGTCTCTCAAAACGCTTTTGGAGCCCCGGCTCTAAGCTGTAAAGCATGCCGCACTGAACGAGGGAGTAGTCATCAGTACGTGTCTGCCAAGCGTTCATAGCGTCTTGGTTCTGTGGGACGGGTGGATCACCTAGCGGTGCTTGTAGGACATAATCTTTCTTGGCAGCTATGAGGATGATCCTCAGGTTCCGGACCCAGTCCGTATAGTTGCTGCCATCGTCTTTCAGCTTGGTTTTCTCTAGGAACGCGTTGAAATTGAATACAACGTTGGCCATTTGATCTACAAGACATATTATAAAGATTTTAGACTAAGTTCATGATAATTAAGTTCATCTAATCAAATTATTAATGAACTCCCACTCAGATTAGACATCCCTCTAGTCATCTAAGTGTTACACGATCCGAGTCGACTAGGCCGTGTCCGATTAACACGTGAGACGGACTAGTCATCGCCGGTGAACATCTTCATGTTGATCGTATCTTCCATACGACTCGTGTTCGACCTTTCGGTCTCTGTGTTCCGAGGCCATGTCTGTACATGCTAGGCTCGTCAAGTTAACCCTAAGTGTTTTTGCATGTGTAAAACTGTCTTACACCCGTTGTATGTGAACGTAAGGATCTATCACACCCGATGAACACGTGGTGCTTCGAAACGACGAACTGTAGCAACGGTGCATAGTTAGGGGAGACCACTTCTTGAAATTGTTGTAAGGGATCATCTTATTTACTACCGTCGTTCTAAGTAAACAAGATGCAAAACATGATAAACATCACATGCAATCAAATAATAATAGTGACATGATATGGCCAATATCACCGACCTCCTTTGATCTCCATCTTGGGGCTCCATGATCATCCTGTCACCGTCATACTCATCGACATGTAAGTTGTGATTCCTTGTACAATAGCATGAACATCTCATACATCACATATAGATCATTCATCATTCATCACAACTTTGGCCATATCATATCACAAAGCACTTGCTGCAAAAACAAGTTAGACGTCCTCTAATTGTTGTTGCAGGTTTTATGTGGCTGAAGTAGGGTTCTAACAAGAATGTTTTCTTACCTACCTGAAAGCCACAATGTGATTTGTCAACTTCTATTTACCCTTCATAAGGACCCTGTTCATCGAATCTGCTCCAATTAAAGTAGGAGAGACAGACACCCGCCAGCCACCTTATGCAACTTGTGCATGTTAGTCGGTGGAACCGGTCTCACGTAAGCATACGTGTAAGGTTGGTCCGGGCCGCTTCATCCCACAATACCGTTGAAGCAAGATAAGACTAGTAGCGGCAAGAAAGTTGACAACATCTACGCCCACAACAAATTGTGTTCTACTCGCGCAAGAGAACTACGCATAGACCTAGCTCATGATGCCACTGTTGGGAACGTTGCAGAAAACAAAAATTTTCCTACGGTTTCACCAAGATCCATCTATGGAGTTCATCTAGCAACGAGTGATTAGATGCATCTACATACCTTTGTAGATCGCGAGCGGAAGCGTTCAAAGAACGGGGATGATGTAGTCGAACACGACGTGATCCAAATCACCGAGGATCCTAGCACCGAACGGACTCGCCTCCGCGTTCAACACACGTACGGACGGATGACGTCTCCTCCTTTCTTGATCCAGCAAGGGGGAAGGAGAGGTTGATGAAGATCCAGCAGCACGACGGCGTGGTGGTGGATGCAGGGCGTCACAGTAGCAGGGCTTCGCCTATACTACGAGAGAGAGACGTAACGGGGAGAGGGAGGCACCAAAGGCTGAGGTATGAAGTCCCTCCTCTCTCCCCACTATATATAGGAGGGCCAAGGGGGGTGGTGCGCCAGCCTAGGAGATCCAATCTCCTAGGTGCGGCGGCCAAGGGGAGGTTTCCCTCCCCCCCAAGGCACCTAGAGGTGCCTTCCACCATTGGGACTCTTCCCTTTTGTGGAAACCTAGGCGCATGGGCTTTTGGGGCTGGTGCCCTTGGCCCATGCAGGCCAAGGCGCACCCCCTACAGCCCATGTGGCCCCCCGGGACAGGTGGCCCCACCCGGTGGGCCCCCGGGACCCTTCCGGTGGTCCCGGTACAATACCGATGACCCCGAAACTTGTCCCGATGGCCGAAACTGCACTTCCTATATATAATTCTTTACCTCCGGACCATTCCGGAACTCCTCGTGACGTCCGGGATCTCATCCGGGACTCCGAACAACATTCGGGTTACTGCATATACATATCTTCACAACCCTAGCGTCACCGAACCTTAAGTGTGTAGACCCTACGGGTTCGGGAGACAAGCAGACATGACCGAGACGACTCTCCGGTCAATAACCAACAGCGGGAATCTGGATACCCATGTTGGCTCCCACATGCTCCACGATGATCTCATCGAATGAACCACGATGTCGAGGATTTAATCAACCCCGCATACAATTCCCTTTGTCAATCGGTATGTTACTTGCCCGAGACTCGATCGTCGGTATCCCAATACCTTGTTCAGTCTTGTTACCGGCAAGTCACTTTACTCGTACCGTAATGCATGATCCCGTGATCAACCACTTGGTCACCTTGAGCTCATAATGATGATGCATTACCGAGTGGGCCCAGTGATACCTCTCCGTTATATGGAGTGACAAATCCCAGTCTCGATCCGGGTCAACCCAACAGACACTTTCGGAAATACCTGTAGTGCACCTTTATAGTCACCCAGTTACGTTGTGATGTTTGATACACCCAAAGCACTCTTACGGTATCCAGGAGTTACACGATCTCATGGTCAAAGGAAAAGATACTTGACATTGGAAAAGCTCTAGCAAACGAAATACACGATCTTGTGCTATGCTTAGGATTAGGTCTTGTCCATCACATCATTCTCCTAATGATGTGATCCCGTTATCGATGACATCCAATGTCCACAGCCAGGAAACCATGACTATCTGTTGATCAACGAGCTAGTCAACTAGAGGCTTACTAGGGACATATTATGATCTATGTATTCACACGTGTATTACGATTTCCGGATAATACAGTTATAGCATGAATAAAGACAATTATCATGAACAAAGAAATATAATAATAATACTTTTATTATTGCCTCTAGGGCATATTTCCAACAGCGGGACCACCTGCTCTTGCGTGGTTTCATGGATGGCTATCGGTGGCAAGGTGATGAAGATGACTATGAAGTCGTCCATGGGGGCCGGGCAAGAAATGAGGAAGGGCAACAAGACAAGTACCACCGCGGCGAGGGCGGGCGAGAAGACGAAGAATCTCCAGGACGTGATCACAACGGTGATGCTGTACACAGTCATCATGTAGAAGATGTTGTACATGATGATGAGGAAGATCAAGACGAAGGGCATGATCATGAAGATGAAGATGCCGGAGCAGACGACGATGGAGGCTGGGTGCAGGACCCTCATATTCAAGAGCTGCTTCTCAAGCAGACGGATAACGCAAGAGCTGCCGCCCGAGAGAAAGCCAAGCTGGATCAACTGGAGATAGACGCGGTTACTCCATTGTATGAAGGATGCAGGCCCGAGGATACCCACCTGAAAGTAACGCTCATGGCTCTGGAGATGAAGATAAAACACAAAATGACCGACGCATGCTTCGACGAGAACATGTCATTCTGGAACGAACGTCTTCCCAAGGGGAACAAGTGCCCGACCAGTTTCGAGGAGGCGAAGAAAATCGTGTGTCCTCTGGATTTACCGCACGTGAAATACCATGTGTGCATGAACAATTGTATCATTTATCGGGACGAGCACGCGGAGTCTACCATATGTCCGGTGTGCGGCGTCACTCGATACAAGAAGAGGAAGAAAGCTCCTCGAAAATCGGTGTGGTACTTTCCGATCACTCCTCGTCTGCAGCGGTATTTCGTGGACCCTAAGGTAGGAAAGCTCCTGCGTTGGCACACGAATAGGGAGGAGAAGAAGTGGGAAGATGACGGAAATGATCCGGAGATAAATAAAAAAGACAAGATGCTGAGTCACCCTAAGGATGCGAGCCAGTGGAAAAGCATTGAACTTCGAATACCCAGAATTTGGGAAGGATCCAAGGAACATCGTGCTGGGCGCGAGCACCGATGGAGTCAATCCGTTTGGCAGCCAGAGAAGCACACATAGCACCTGGCCTGTGTTTGTGTGGATGTACATCCTTCCCCCCTGGTTGTGCATGAAGAGGAAGTACATTTACATGAGTATGCTAATTGAAGGGCCGAAACAACCAGGGAACGACATCAATCTGTATCTGGGGCTGCTGAAGGAGGAGCTAGACACGCTGTGGAAAACGCCATCCAATACGTGGGACGCCGCAGAGAAAGAATATTTCCCTATGAGAGCCGCACTGCTCACGACGGTGCATGACTATCTCGGTTACGGATATCTCGCGAGGCAGGTAGTCCACGAATTTTCTGGATGCGTAAGGTGCATGGATGACACAGCGTATCGCCAGCTAGATAGAGATCCTGGGTCTTCGAAAACCGTGTTCATGGGACATCGAAGGTGGCTTCGCGATGATGACCCGTGGAGGAAACGCAAGGATCTATTCGATGGTGAAACCGAACCTCGAAAACGCCCGTGTACGAGGAACGGCGAGGAAATAGACAAGCTGTTGAAAAATTGGAAAGACTGCCCACTGCCGAGAAAGAAGCAAAAGGCGCCAGAGCCGGGAAAGAAGCGAAAGGCGCTAGAGCCGCTGCTGAAGGTATGGAAAACGAGGTCTGTTTTCTGGGACTTGCCGTACTGGAAGATCCACCGTGTGCCTCACAGCCTTGGTGTCATGCATATCACGAAGAACGTGTGCGAGAGTCTGCTTGGTACCCTGCTCAACATGCCAGAGAGGACCAAAGATGGGCCAAAAGCAAGGGCAGACTTGAAATCAATGGGCATCAGGCAGGACCTTCACGCTAATGATGATGATGATGATGAGGCGAAGTAGGACACAGAAAGTCGTCGCAAAGGCAAAAAGGCCAAGAAGACCGGAAATGACTACCCTCCCGCGTGCTTCACTCTAAGTCAGGAGGAGATCGAGCAGTTTTTCACCTGCCTCCTAGGAGTAAAACTTCCTTACGGTTACGCGGGGAAGATAAGCAGATACCTAGACCCAACGAAGCAGAAGTTCAGCGGGATGAAGTCTCACGAATGTCACGTGCTGATGACGCAAATACTTCCAGTTGCAATCCGTGGGATCATGGACGCGCACGTCCGTGAAACGCTATTTGGCCTATGCAACTTTTTCGATGTCATCTCTCGGAAGTCGATTGGTGTGAGGCAACTCAGAAGGCTACAGGAAGAGATCGTGGTGATACTATGCGAGCTTGAGATGTACTTCCCGCCCACATTCTTCGATGTTATGGTGCATCTGCTGGTCCATATCGTGGAGGATATCATCCAACTTGGGCCGACGTTCCTGCACAACATGATGCCGTTCGAAAGGATGAATGGTGTCATCAAAGGATACGTTCGCAACATGTCACGTCCAGAGGGAAGTATAGCCAGGGGCTTTCTGACCGAAGAGTGCATCTCCTACTGCACTAATTATCAAGGCATTGAGAACCCCATTGGTCTGCCCGTCAACAGGCACCTCGGCAGGCTCGCTGGATGGGGTCACTGTGAGGGTCGCCGCGAAATGCATGTCGACTTCGAGGGTCGACTCGCCGACTTTGAAAGAGCAAGCCTAGTCGCGCTACAACACATAGACGTGGTCGATCCTTGGGTGGTAGAGCACAAAACCTTTATTGAGAAGACGTACAATGACCGAGGCCAACAGAGGATGGACGGAGATATAATCAAAGAGCACAACTCATGTTTCACGCGTTGGTTCAAGCAGAAGCTTCTGTCATACCCTTTACATGAGGATTCTTCTGCGGAAGAACAACTCATATTCGCCTTGTCACAGGGCGCCGAGCACAACCTGATGACCTATGAGGCGTACGATATCAACGGCTACACATTCTACACCGAGAACAAGGACATGAAGAGCGATGGTTATCAGAACTCCGGGGTAACGATGGAATCCTACACCGGCAACGACAAGGACAGATACTACGGAAGGATCGAGGAGATCTGGGAGCTGAGCTACGCTGGAGAGAAGGTCCCGATGTTCCGTGTCAGATGGGCCAAGAGTGTCCTAAAAGAAGACCGGTATTTCACCACCATGGTTATACCCGAAGCCAAATCCAAGACCGCGGGCGCAAACGTCACCGCGAAAAATGAGCCATGGGTACTGGCTTCCCAAGTGGACCAATGCTTCTTCATTACCGACCCGTCAAAGCCCAGTCATGTTGTCGTGATGAGAGGAAAAAGGAAGATCATCGGAATGGATGGAGTAGCCAATGAGCAAGACTTTGACAAGTACGGCGACCCGAAGATCGAACATGACGACGACGATGAAGTAGCAGCACACACCACAAGAAGAAGCGGGACCACCCTACCTAAAGGACGTCCGTTCCACAGAAGAACTCCATTTGCGAAAAAGAAGGGCAAGAAGATTGTGAACAGATAGCTAGCTAAGATCGATTGTATTTAAATCGTAGTCTTCATTTCTCGATTGTATTTCATGGGTACTTTTTGATATCATGAATATTTTTAAATTTCATGGGCACTTTTTGAATTCATGAGGACAATTGATCTCGATCCCCCTCCATCTCGATCTCGATTCCCCCTCCATCTCGATCTCGACCCTCCTCCATCTCAATCCCACCCGCACCCTCCCCCGCTAGCTCCACCGCCGCCAACGACCCACCGCAACCCTCCCCCGCTCCACCGCCGCCAACGGGCACCCCCCGCACCCTCCCCCGCTCCACCACCGCCGCCGATGATATTTTCAAGTAACAAATTTGAACATATTTTTTAAAAAATTATTACCGTTTTTATAAAAAAAATATTACTGTTATGATTTAAACAAGTTTGAACATATTTAAACACAAATAAATATAAAAAACAGCATTTAAAATGCATAAAAAATATTGGGGAGCCTGGGAATCAAACCCAGGACCTCCTGGTGTATGTGCTGCGTGCTAACCAGTCGGGCTAGTGGGTGGGTTCTGTTGTAGACAGGGTTAGGTTGTAGATAGGGCTAGTGGGCTAGATTAAAACAAAATTCTAATGGCGCACCGAGGGGTGGTGCTCCATTAGAATAGTCGTACTTATGGCGCATGAGGGGGTGGTGCGCCATTAGAAAGCTTCCCCCCACACTAAATCCCCAATCTCTCTAATCTCTCCCCTGCCTCATCGATCTCACCCGCTGCCCCCCGTGTTTGCCATCCCCCTCGCCGCCCCCCTCACCTCCTTCGCCGTCCCCGAGCCGAGCGCCGCCTCCCTCGCCGTCCCCGAGCCGAGTGCCCTCGACGTCCTCCCGCCCAAGCGCCCCCTCCCCCCGCGGCCCCGCCTGCGCCCTCGACGTGCTCGCCGTCCAACACCGCGCGGCCTGCCCCGGAGGACCGCCGCCGTCTTCCTCTTCGACTATGAGGACCCAGACGAGCTCGGACGCCCAGGAGAACCGCCACCGCTCCACGCCCTCGACCGCGCGGCCTGCCTAGGAGGACCGCCACCGCTCGACGCCGAATTCGCGCCGCCTCGACTAACTCCGGCTGCCCCGAGTCGCCCTCGACCTCCCAAGTGAGCACCCGAGCCGCTTCCCCCTCTTCCCGCTCTTTATTTCCTTCTGATGTGTTCTAGGGTTGGGGGTTGGAGAAATTTGGAGAAGGAAAGGGGGTTGGAGAATTAAGTAGCTAAGGTTTTCCAAATGTTCAAATCTCTGAGCTTGCATTTAGATGCATTTTAGAGGATACTAGTCTCAACTAAGCATCCGCCTAGAGATTCTTTCTTTAAGTAGCTAGGCTCAATTAGTGAATTTTCCAGTGAGTTTGGATTCATGCAACAATATGAAACATTAATTACTATTCTTTCTGGCCACTAATGATAGATGTAACATGTAAGAAGTCCATAATTGATTAATGGATCTGTTAGTTTGATAGTTTTTTTAGTGTTGCACCTTTTCCTTCTACAACTTGCAGATGTGCACACAGTTTTTGGCAAGTGCAGTCTTGTTACTCCTAGGTATCTACAAATGAGTAGATGAATATTTGTTACCGGGAGGGGTTACAATATCTTTCAAACTGATGTTGTTCTCATGATCATGCTTTCTAATGGTTTGATATCACCCAAAGTTTGGCATGGAAACTACAGAGGTACTATGTAGTGTTGTATTACTTCTTCCGGATTCAGGGTGTTTAAATGTGCATTAGTTCTTCTGATAATTAATGGTTAATAGTTCTTATGATAATTAATGGTTAAAGTCCTTTGACAAGAATGTGAAAAATAAGAGATGTAACCAATCCCAGAAGTAGAACCATGTATCTTTTCTCTCTACAATTCTCATGCAACAATATGGAACTAATTCTTTAAGTAGTTAATGAGAACACTTGGTCCATATTCATTTGCAGTGAACATACATTTTCACTGTTCTTATATTATTTGCTTGATGTCAGATTATGCTATGAGGATATTAGTCTAAGCCCAGTCTTGGATGCATTGTTTTATCCTGCGGTGGTTAAACCGGTTCTGAAAATTATCTAGTTTGACCTGTACTTGTCCAGCTATCATAATCTATTCTTTGACCATGGCAGTAGCTAGCATTTTGTTATGATAATTTCAGTATATATCTTACTATCCTTTGCTGATCTCGTTGTATTTTCAATTCACAGGCAACTCTCTGACGAAGTCTCCTCCAGGTAATATAGTATACTGACTAAACTATCCACTTGCTATGCTTAGTTGCTCTGTTGTCTGAATCGTGACACTTTGCCAGCTGAAACTTGCCTATCACACTGTCGCTGCATTGCTCAACTAAAAACAAAAACTTAGCTGGTTTGCTGTATCTCCACCAGTTTGGGTTGGTGAATGTGGATGATTTTTTTATCCTATGAACTCATTGTACTGCTACAAGAATTTGGTATCATCATGGTGTAATTTTGTTAACATTTTGGTTTTGTTAGATAGCGGCTACACTAATCTAGAGTGATACAATTTTCCTTCCCATTTGGTATCATCATGTTCAGTGTATACAGTTATAACATCATGTGGGTTTTTTAAGTCTGTTTACAGCTCATGTGGGTTTTAACATCATGTGGGTTTGTGAATGTGGATGATTTTTTTATCCTGTGAACTTGAATGTTGCAATGCTGTTTTCTTCAGAGGCTACTGTCAAAAACTTGAGCTACTGTCTTGCAAAGATGATGATCATCTTGCTAGTTTGCTGGGTTTTGTCTCTGACCATTGTGTCGTGATGAATTTGCAGGTACCCTGAGTTGCCCTTGAGTTTGCCAGAATGTCGATTAACTTCTGTTCCGGCAAATTTGGGTACTCCATATGTCCTATTTTCAGCAAAGGTCATGCTAAAATTTTCTGTGAATTTTAGCATGACTTTGCTAAAAATAGGACATATGGGGTACTTGCGACTAATGCATGGGCCGGGTTATCTTAGTACTTAGTTAAGTAGGATCAACTGCCCTGCCATTCTTGCTGCATTAAACCATAGGTGGCAATAGAGCCAAGTTATTAGGCCCAACTTAGAATTCTCCTTAGCATCGATAAACCCTAGATGATAAACCCAACATAGGTGGCAATAGAGCCAAGTGATTAGTGCCAAGTGATTAGGCCCAACCTAGGGTGCCTCGGCATCCATAAACCCTAAATGATGAAAACTTAACTTGGCTGCCCCGGATGCCTCGGTGTCGATGAGAACCTAAATGATGTACGCTTAGGCTTTTAGGGTGGCTCAGCGTCGACAAACCCTAAATGATGAAAGCTTAGGCTTTTAGCGTGCCTCGGTGTCGACAAACCCTAAATGATGAGACCATGATCTTGTTCCTTGACAATAACCAAATTTTTGACCAAATTTTTTTCCTATTTAGAGCGAAACATGGCCCACAACGATGAGGCCGGTTGTTCGGGCGGCAAGCAATTCTGGGAGCTGTCCCAGGAGATGGAGGAACAACCTCACCGCTATGAGGACGCCGCGGAAGACACCGATCCTGATTACACAACCCCTAGTGGCGTCGGGGATGACACCACTGATGGTGCCGCCGAGGATGCCACCACTGATGATGGCGGCGCACACACAGATGGCAGCCAACCGAAGAAGCAAAGGAAGGACCGGCGCCCGAATGCGCTCCGCACCCTCAAGGAGGAATTCACTCAAGTGGACTCCGACGGGAATCCAACGGAGCCCAAACATATAGTCAAGGGGTACTCGGTTCAGCTCGGGTGCATTCTCGGGAGCACCGTCTCGATCAACACCGTGAACCTTAGGCATAAGGACCGAGGGAATTTGCGCAACCTCCTCTTCACGAAGCTGCACGAATGATACAAGTTCCCCGCCGAATTTGAAAACACACGCCTCTCAGGGAATAAAGTGAACAGTGCCGCCCTCACGAAGATGAGCACGGCCCTGTCCACTTGGAAAAGCGCGGTGAAGAGAATGATTGATAAAGGTGATAGTTATGAGAAGATCAAGGCGAAATATCCTTTGATGAGCGAAGATGAGTACAAGGAGTTCAAGATCAAGTGCGAGAGCAGTGCAACCTCCGAATCAAGTCAGTGGGGGAAAGAAATGCGGGAGTTGAACTTAGGGGAACACAAACTCGGTCCCGGCGGTTACAGAGTGGCGAAGCCTATATGGGACAAGGAGGACGCGGAGCGTGCCGAGCAAGGCCTACCGCCCCGCTTCGAGAAATACAGCGGTGACAAGCAGACCAGGAACTATGTCAGGGCCTGGTACAAGGAGGACTCGATAACAAAGGAGCTTACCACGGATCCGAAGACCAGGGCGCTTGAGCTTCTTCTGGTAAGGAATACACCCCCGCGTAATTAGCTCCATATGGTTGCACTCTAATTAATCCCCAATATTTCTAAATGGTTCACGTTCCTTTCGCAGGACACTGAAAGCAGTAGCGCCGGGTCGTCTAAGAGCTCCCCTTTCGACACCCCTTTAAATAGGGCGTTGAACGTAATGAAAAACAAGGATAAGCTCACTAAGCCGACATTAGCTGGTCGTGTGGCCGGCAAAGGCTTGTCCACAAAATGGGGGTCATACTATACCGCTGGTGTGCGGAAGGAGAAAAAGACCAGCTCAGAAAGCCAGACGCGCGAGGTTGAAGAACTCAAGGAACAAGTGGCGCGGATTCCGGAGCTTGTCCAAGAGCAAGTGCAACAACAACTTGGAACGACGCTCAACGCCATGGTGCCTAGGTTGATTCATGGGCTGACGACGTGGATTGCGGGCGGCCAACAGGGGCCTCCCCCGGTTGCCAGCTTCACGGCCAGCAACTCGCATAGCGCGCAGGCGGCTCCATTGGTGTCTCCGGCGGCAGCACCATTGGTGTCTCCGGCGGAGGCGGTATTCGTGTCTCCGGCGCCGGCACGGGCATTGTAGCTTAATGCACCCGGGTCTACGCCGGCCGGCACCTCCCAGCAAGCGCCCCCTCCGTCAGTTGCACGCCCGCCGTTGGCGGTGCCTCGACATTAGCCGAGCTCGACGGCATCACGGTAACTAAGCCTCTCGGCCGATGACTTCATCTCCTTGCCTTTGACTGGGCATCCCTGACGCCCTGTACATGTTTTCGCAGGGCACCGCCGACGTTCCTTGCACTCTTCTGCATTTCGTGGGCGCCGAGTTGGTCGATGTCGCCAAGGGCAGAATCGTTCAACCGGGCAAGCCCATGTTCCACGCTAATCCGATGCCACCCACAATGTATAGGGTTGAAGTGGTTCGGGTGCTGCCAGGCTGCGATGAGCTGTTACCTCCGATTCGACCCGCTGGGGCCGACGAAGAAGATGAGATGACCCTCAGCAACTGCGTAAACTGGCCCCTGCTTTGGCCGAAGAGCCAGATTCGTTTGGGGGCGGGGGACACCACCCCACAGACAAGACCGCCAGTCGTGCCGGCGCCAAGCAATGGCAAGAACGCCGCAACGCTACCGGACCTACCGGACATCCCTATGGCACAGGATCTGGACAGCCCTATGGCACAGGATCTGGCGGCGACGACAACACGACGGTACATTTACCAAAGTTGATAAGTACTTTGCCGAACATGGGTACACTGACGAGTTCTGCAGGCCTCTTTCTCAAGAACCCAACCAAGACGACCGCGATCTAGCTGGTACGGTGGAGAAATCCAATTGCAACAGGCGTCGTCTGGCGTTCAGTTCTCAGGACACGCCTCTAGCTCCCGCCTTCACCGAGCCTCAGATAGCTGAGGTGCGAAATATTATCAGCCCCAACACGCTCAAGAAGGCGGTCTGTGAGCAGAACTCGGTCCCATTACAGGAGATCAAGAAGAAGGGACGGAAACGAAAGACTAACAAGGGCGCCGTTGCGAGCCAGCCGGCACCGAGTTCGATCCGTGCTCAGGACGGGCCACCTTCACCTAAGGATATCTCGAGGAGGGTGCATGTGGCGGGTAGGGCGATGCTACCGCCAAATATGCTGAATGCTGCAACCGGTGCTATGCGGAGTCTGCACGACAGTGTTCTTTCTTTGGAGAAGCGGTGTCTTAGAGGGAAGGATGTGGCATACCCGGTTTTCGTGGCCAAGGTGCTAGAGGGCAAGCGCTTTGTGGGTGGCGACATTGGGGGTACGATCGTCCTGCGGTTTGATGACATCTTTGCTATGTTTAACCTTCATCCGCTGCACTACACCTTCGTTCGGCTGTTTTCGCTGAGTATGGAGATGCGGATCATTAGAGACAAGACCCCGGACATCGTGATAGTCGACCCCTTCTACATGCGTGCCAAGCACTTGAGCAGCACTGGGGACCTCGAAGTTGCGAGTTCACACCTCGAAGGCGTCATTCTGGCAAACCCAGATAAGGATAACTTCCTTGTGGCTTACTTTCCCGATTAAGTCATCCCTTAACTGCCCCGTAACATATGATTTCTTAGATTTCGATCGTTCTTTTTTTTTCTAACATTCCGTGTTCTGTGCAGTGACACACATTGCACACTCATCCTCTTAAGCCCGAAATATTCCATGGCCACGTATTTAGACCCGAACCGTAACTCCAAGATAGACTACACAAATGTCAAGAAAGTTCTTGATGATGTTCTCCCCGCCTACGCCAAATCTGGAGGCACCTTCACCAGGGCAGTTCGTAAGTACGGAAAGCACATGTTCTCACACAATACGAAGTTCTGCTGCGTCAAGCAGCCGCCTGGCGGTCAGAAGGATGCCTACTACGCCCTCCATCACATGCGGGCGATCGTAAGGGACCATCATCAACTTCTGCTACCAGATAATCTCAAAGATTGGGCCGCGAGCTTGTCGGCAGTCCAGGACGCGGACCTTAGACAAGAATTCTTTCGCATCCAGTCAGAGTTTGCGGACATCATCCATCAAGATGTCCTTCATACCTTGGGGCAGTTCTTCCTCAGATATCAACCGTCCAACAGTGAGATAGATGAAATGCTACAAATGCAGGGTGACAACGACCGCGATTTCATGACCATCATGACAGACGGCGGCTTCATCCACATTCCTGTCCGATGAGTCGAGTTGAAAGTAGTGATGTGTAGTTCTGAAACATTGATTGGCTCATGTTGTAATTATACTTTAATGAATTCGTATGTCTCTTTGGTTTGGACAGTCGTTCAACTTAGATGTATTCGATGCTATTTATTAGTAGGACCATGAATCGTGCTATTAATGTCTTGCTTTTCTCTTCCGATCCTTTTGTTGCATACTTACATATTGCTTATGTATTGTCTGTTGTTTGGCTTGTGCATAGAGATGCCGTCGTATGTCGTGTACAAGGGTAAGGTTCCCGGAGTCTACGATGACTGGGAGGAGTGTCGGAGACAGGTTCACCGTTTCAGCGGTAACAATTACAAAGGGTACACCACTAGGGCGGAGGCCGAATGTAGATACGCCCGCTATCTAGAGGGAGAGAGGAGGGAGCGTTGGAGGAACCGAATGAAGACCAGTTTGATCGCGATGATGCTCATCGTGATGACCACAGCTCTCTTCTATGTGATGGTAGTTTAGATGATCGATATCGACTTGTAATGTGAAGGCAAACTCGATACTCGCGGTCTTGAGACTTGTAATGTTTTATCTTTGTTCGGTCTTTTGAATTCGGAGACTAATATGATGAATTTTATTCGGAGACTAATCTTCTATTGTATTTGATGAATCTGATGTTGCTGTGTGCTGCTGTCTATATTCTGTCCAATAATATATTTTGTAACCTGTGCAAAAATCAGAAAAGCAAAAAAAATAAAACCTAATATTCATACTAATGGCGCACCACACAAGACACTAATGGCGCACTGTGATCATCACACTAATGGCGCATTAACTGCTGGTGCGCCATTAGAATGCCAAAGCACATGGGTACATATGGCCCCCTGGGAGGCATTCTAATGGCACACTGCAGGATATACTAATGGCGCACTACGTGGTGCGCCATTAGAACACCAGATACTAATGGCGCACCGGTGGTGCGCCATTAGAATTTAATTCTAATGGCGTGATGCCAGTGGCGCACTGGTAGTGCGCCATTAGAAGGCAAATTCGGTGCGCCACTAGCATGCCTTTTCCTAGTAGTGTTAATTCAACCTTTTGTTCTTTTTGGAGTTCGGTTGATAACTGAGAGACATGATCAGCTCTTGGTATGCTTGGTTTAGGAATGCTGCATACATACATTTTTTTGTTCTATGATTAAGGGGCTAACCATGCCATTTATATGTAACACCCACGATGCGACTATATCTCCCACGTGTCGAGGCACAACTTAGAGGCACAACCGCATGGTGTTTTTATCGCAAGAGGGGTAATCTTCACATAATCCCATGTACTGAATAAGAAAGGGATAAAGAGTTGGCAATCGCCACTTCACACAAATAACAAGTTAAACATACATCATCCAGAGTACAATCAAGGTCCGACTACGGAACCAAAATAAAAGAAGACAACCCCAAATGCTAGATCCCTGATCGTCCCAACTGGGCACCACTGCTGATCGACCGGAAAAGACACATAACAACGATCAAGATCTTCTCCGAGCTCCCACTTGAGCTCGGTTGCTCCACCTACAATGGTATCATCGGCACCTGCAACTGTTTGGAAGTATCTGTGAGTCATGAGGACTCAGCAATCTCACACCCGCGAGATCAAGACTATTTAAGCTTATGGGTAGGATAAGGTAATGAGGTGGAGCTGCAGCAATCACTAAGCATGATATTGTGGCTAACATATGCAAATATGAGCGAGAAGAGAAGCAACACAACGGTTGAGAAGTTAGAAATGATCAAGAAGTGACCCTGAAACTACTTACTTTCAAACATAACCCAAAACCGTGTTCACTTCCCAGACTTCGCCGAAAAGAGATTATCATGGCTACACACATGGTTGATGCATTTTAATTAAGTCAAGTGTCAAGTTCTCTACAACCGGACATTAACAAATTCTCATCTGCCACATAACCGCGGGCACGGCTCTCGAAAGTTTCTACCCTGCAGGGGTGTCCCAACTTAGCCCATCACAAGCTCTCAGGGTCAACGAATGATATTCCTTCTCCCGGAACAACCCGATCAGACTCGGAATCCCGGTTGCAAGACATTTCGACAATGGTAAAACAAGACCAGCAAGACCGCCTGAATGTGCTGACAAATCCCGATAGGAGCTGCACATATCTCGTTCTCAGGGCACACCGGATGAGACATCCTACGAGTAAATACAACCCTCAAGTTTTCTCGAGGTGGCCCCGCAGTCTACTCAGTTCGGACCAACACTTAGAGAAGCACTGGCCCATGGGGGTTAAATAAAGATGACCCTCAGGCTCGCGAAAACCCAAGGAAAAGTTATAGGTTGTCAGGCAAATGTAAAACCAAGGTTGGGCCTTATTGGAGGAGTTTTATTCAAAGTGAACTGTCAAGGGGGCCCCATAACCCCAACTGCGTTAGGAACGCAAAATCAAGGAACATAACACCGGTATGATGGAAACTAGGGCCTCAAGAGTGGAACAAAACACCAGGCAAACGGCCAAGCCTTCCACCCTTTACCAAGTATATAGATGCATTAATTAAAATAAGAGATATTGTGATATCCCAACATATCCATGTCCCAACCTGGAACAAAACTTCAACTTCAGCTGAAACTAGCAACGCTATAAGAGTCCTCTCTATACGTATAGTACGTAGCATCAACCAATCACGGAGATAAGATAGGACACTTCTTTCTATTAGCTAGCTAACACAATTAATATATGAAACCCCTACATTAACCCTACAAAACCACCAAAACCCCCACCCCCCTTCAAAAAAACAAAAACCCCAGCCCCTGAATTGCTGACGCGTGGATGCCTTTTGGTCCCGGTTGGTGCTACCAACCGGGATAAAAGGCCCCCCTGCCTGGGCAAGCCGCAGCGGCCACATGGAGCCCCGTATTGGGCTTTAGTACCGACCCTTTAGTCCCGGTTCCCGAATCGGGACAAATGGGCCTTATGCACCAGGACAAATGGGCCTTTTCTACTAGTGCATGTTTTGACATGCATATGTGAAAACATGTGTAAAACGAATAATACGGTATGTTTTTGTGGATTATTTAAGTATAAATAAAACATAGGCATAGGAAAGCAAGATTTGTTTAGAAAATATAAACATATTAGTAGACTTAATGGCTAGGGTAAACACTTCCCTCAAGACTTCGCCGGCGAGCCCGTGGATTTGCCTCCCCTCTGCATGCCGCTCTGGCTGGCGGTTGCGGGGAGGGAAATCCCGATGCCTCCGCTCTGGTTAGTAGTTTCAGTTAGGGTTTTTAGTTCTCATAGGTGTGGCACTCAGGTGGATATAGTGGCGCTTCATCGTCAACTTTGTGTTTTGGGCTCCGATCCTCCTCGAGCTCATCCATCGGGACGTAGTTGACGGAGCTCCGGTGTAGATTCATGCCATCTCCTTGGGGCGGTGAGGTTAGGGTTTCATGTCATTTGGCGAGATTTGGTGTCAGATAATTCAAATCTATTCAAGGATTCAATAACGACAACTGTCACCGAAGACTTCTCAATTGTCACCGAAAAGGTGAAGTCGGCTCTGTTAGAGGAGGGGCAACAGCGGCGCGTCGGTGGCTCTTTCTGGCGGCGGTAGTGGTCGTTTTGTCATCTCGGATTCTTTGTAACATTGATTTTGTTTGAGGTGATTTGTACTTCCGGTGAAATTTAAATAATAGATCTAGATCACTTTCGCAAAAAAAAGAAGACTTACATTAGTAGACTTTGTAGCGAGTGCTTAGTGTTGCAATTTCAGCTACACATAAATGTCCATTAGTGAGTGTGGTCCAATTAAATTCAGAAAAATTCCAAAAGTGAAAGCAAAGTTAATCTCAATCCATCCTCAAAATATAGAAAGTTTTGTCCCACATGGCTAACCCAAGGAGGTGAATACCAACATTTAAGTGCATATATAGTGGTTGATAAGATCATCTTATCTTAAGTTTTGGAAGCCGATAACACTCACACTTGTGGCATACTATGAAGGAAATATGCCCTAGAGGCAATAATAAAGTTATTATTTATTTCCTTATATCATGATAATGAAGGAAATATGCCCTAGAGGCAATAATAAAGTTATTATTTATTTCCTTATATCATGATAATGAAGGAAATATGCCCTAGAGGCAATAATAAAGTTATTATTTATTTCCTTATATCATGATAATGAAGGAAATATGCCCTAGAGGCAATAATAAAGTTATTATTTATTTCCTTATATCATGATAATGAAGGAAATATGCCCTAGAGGCAATAATAAAGTTATTATTTATTTCCTTATATCATGATAATGAAGGAAATATGCCCTAGAGGCAATAATAAAGTTATTATTTATTTCCTTATATCATGATAAATGTTTATTATTCATGCTAGAATTGTATTAACCGGAAACATAATACATGTGTGAATACATAGACAAACAAAGTGTCACTAGTATGCCTCTACTTGACTAGCTCGTTAATCAAAGATGGTTATGTTTCCTAACCATGAACAAAGAGTTGTTATTTGATTAACGAGATCACATCATTAGGTGAATGATCTGATTGACATGACCCATTCCATTAGCTTAGCACCCGATCGTTTAGTATGTTGATATTGCTTTCTTCATGACTTATACATGTTCCTATGACTATGAGATTATGCAACTCCCGTTTGCCGGAGGAACACTTTGTGTGCTACCAAACGTCACAACGTAAATGGGTGATTATAAAGGAGCTCTACAGGTGTCTCCAAAGGTACATGTTGGGTTGGCGTATTTCGAGATTAGGATTTGTCACTCCGATTGTCGGAGAGGTATCTCTGGGCCCTCTCGGTAATGCTCATCACATAAGCCTTGCAAGCATTGCAACTAATGTGTTAGTTGCGAGATGATGTATTACGGCACGAGTAAAGAGACTTGCCGGTAACGAGATTGAACTAGGTATTGGATACCGACGATCGAATCTCGGGAAAGTAACATACCGATGACAAAGGGAACAACGTATGTTGTTATGCGGTCTGACCGATAAAGATCTTCATAGAATATGTAGGAGCCAATATGGGCATCTAGGTCCCGCTATTGGTTATTGACCGGAGATTTGTCTCAGTCATGTCTACATTGTTCTCGAACCGTAGGGTCCGCACGCTTAACGTTACGATGACAGTTATTATGAGTTTATGCATTTTGATGTACCGAAGTTAGTTCGGAGTCCCGGATGTGATCACGGACATGACGAGGAGTCTCGAAATGGTCGAGACATAAAGATTGATATATTTGATGACTATATTCGGACACCGGAAGCATTTCGGGGAAGTTTCGGACAAAACCGGAGCACCGGGGGGTTACCGGAACCCCCCGGGGGGTTAATGGGCCTTATGGGCCCAAAGTGGAGAAGAGGAAGGGGCTGCCAGGGCAGGCCGGGCGCCCCCTCTCCCCCTAGTCCGAATGGGACAAGGAGGGAGGGGCGGCGCCCCCCCTTTCCTTCTCTCCTTCCACCTCTCCTACTTGGACAAGGAAGAGGGAGGGGAGTCCTACTCCCGGTAGGAGTAGGACTCCTCCTGCGCGCCTCCTCTAGGGCCGGCCGCACCCCCCCCTTGGATCCTTTATATACGGAGGCAAGGGGGCACCCTAGGACACACAAGTTGATCCTCGTGATCGTTCCTTAGCCGTGTGCGGTGCCCCCTTCCACCATATTCCACCTCGGTCATATCGTTGCAGTGCTTAGGCGAAGCCCTGCGTCGGTAGAACATCATCATTGTCACCACGCCGTCGTGCTGAAGGAACTCATCCCCGAAGCTTTGCTGGATCGAAGCCCGGGGAGCGTCATCGAGTTGTACGTGTGCTAAGAACTCTGAGGTGCCGGAGTAACGGTACTTGGATCGGTTGGATCGGGAAGACGTATGACTACTTCCTCTACGTTGCGTCAACGCTTCCGTTGCGATCTACAAGGGTACGTAGATCATACTCTCCCCTCTCGTTGCTATGCATCACCATGATCTTGCGTGTGCGTAGGAAATTTTTGAAATTACTACGTTCCCCAACAGATAAAAGTTTATTATTCATGCTAGAATTGTATTAACCGGAAACATAATACATGTGTGAATACATAGACAAACAGAGTGTCACCAGTATGCCTCTACTTGACTAGCTCGTTAATCAAAGATGGTTATGTTTCCTGACCATGGACAAAGAGTTGTTATTTGATTAACGGGATCACATCATTAGTCGAATGATCTGATTGACATGACCCATTCCATTAGCTTAGCACCCGATCATTTAGTATGTTGCTATTGCTTTCTTCATGACTTATACATGTTCCTATGACTATGAGATTATGTAACTCCCGTGTGCCGGAGGAACACTTTGTGTGCTACCAAATGTCACAACGTAACTGGGTGATTATAAAGGTGCTCTACAGGTGTCTCCAAAGGTACATGTTGGGTTGACGTATTTCGAGATTAGGATTTGTCAGTCCGATCGTCGGAGAGGTATCTCTGGGCCCTCTTGGTAATGCACATCACTTAAGCCTTGCAAGCATTGCAACTAATGAGTTAGTTGCGGGATGATGTATTACGGAACGAGTAAAGAGACTTGCCGGTAACGAGATTGAACTAGGTATTGGATACCGACGATCGAATCTCGGGCAAGTAACATACCGATGACAAAGGGAACAACGTATGTTGTTATGCGGTCTGACCGATAAAGATCTTCATAGAATATGTAGGAGCCAATATGGGCATCCAGGTCCCGCTATTGGTTATTGACCGGAGACATGTCTCGGTCATGTCTACATTGTTCTCGAACCCGTAGGGTCCGCACGCTTAAGGTTTCGATGATAGTTATATTATGAGTTTATACGTTTTGATGTACCGAAGGTTGTTCGGAGTCCCGGATGTGATCACGGACATGACGAGGAGTCTCGAAATGGTCGAGACATAAAGATTGATATATTGGAGGCCTATGTTTGGATATCGGAAGTGTTCCGGGTGAAATCGGGATTTTACCGGTGTACCGGGAGGTTACCGGAACCCCCCGGGAGCTATATGGGCCTTAGTGGGCCTTAGTGGAAAAGAGAAGAGGCAGCCTGAGAAGGGCCGCGCGCCCCTCCCCTCCCTTGGTCCGAATAGGACAAGGAGAGGGGCCGGCCCCCCTTTCTCTTTTCCCCCCTCCGCGAATCCTATTCCAACTAGGATTGGGGGGGGGCATCCTACTCCCGGAGGGAGTAGGACTCCTCCTGGCGCGCCTCTCCTAGGCCGGCCGCACCCCCCCCCTTGAGCCTTTATATACGGAGGCAGGGGCACCCCAGAGGAAGACAAGTTGATCCACGTGATCATATTCTTAGCCGTGTGCGGCGCCCCCTGCCACCATAGTCCTCGATAATATTGTAGAAGTGCTTAGGCGAAGCCCTGCGACAGTAGTACATCAAGATCGTCACCATGCCGTCGTGCTGACGGAACTCTTCCCCGACACTTTGCTGGATCGGAGTCCGGGGATCGTCATCGAGCTGAACGTGTGCTAGAACTCGGAGGTGCCGTAGTTTCGATGCTTGATCGATCGGGCCGTGGAGACGTACGACTACATCAACCAAACGCTTCCCTTGTCGATCTACAAGGGTACGTAGATCACACTCTCCCCTCTCGTTGCTATGCATCACCATGATCTTGCGTGTGCGTAGGAATTTTTTTGAAATTACTACGTTCCCCAACAGTGGCATCCGAGCCTAGGTTTTATGTGTTGATGTTATATGCACGAGTAGAACACAAGTGAGTTGTGGGCGATATAAGTCATACTGCTTACCAGCATGTCATACTTTGGTTTGGCGGTATTGTTGGACGAAGCGGCCCGGACCGACATTACGCGTATGCTGACGCGAGACCGGTTCCCCGACGTGCTTTGCACATAGGTGGCTTGCGGGTGACAGTTTCTCCAACTTTAGTTGAACCGAGTGTGGCTATGCCCGGTCCTTGCGAAGGTTAAAACAGCACCAACTTGACAAACTATCGTTGTGGTTTTGATGCGTAGGTAAGATTGTTTCTTGCTTAAGCCCGTAGCAGCCACGTAAAACTTGCAACAACAAAGTAGAGGACGTCTAATTTGTTTTTGTAGGGCATGTTGTGATGTGATATGGTCAAGACATGATGCTGAATTTTATTGTATGAGATGATCATGTTTTGTAACCGAGTTATCGGCAACTGGCAGGAGCCATATGGTTGTTGCTTTATTGTATGCAATGCAATCGCGCTGTAATGCTTTACTTTATCACTAAGCGGTAGCGATAGTCGTGGAAGCATAAGATTGGCGAGACGACAACGATGCTACGATGGAGATCAAGGTGTCGCACCGGTGACGATGGTGATCATGACGGTGCTTCAGAAATGGAGATCACAGGCACAAAATGATGATGGCCATATCATATCACTTATATTGATTGCATGTGATGTTTATCTTTTATGCATCTTATCTTGCTTTGATTGATGGTAGCATTATAAGATGATCTCTCACTAAATTATCAAGAAGTGTTCTCCCTGAGTATGCACCGTTGCGAAAGTTATTCGTGCTGAGACACCACGTGATGATCGGGTGTGATATGCTCTATGTTCAAATACAACGGGTGCAAAACAGTTGCACACGCGGAATACTCAGGTTATACTTGATGAGCCAAGCATATGCAGATATGGCCTCGGAACACGGAGACCGAAAGGTCGAGCGTGAATCATATAGTAGATATGATCAACATAGTGATGTTCACCAATGAAACTACTCCATCTCACGTGATGATCGGACATGGTTTAGTTGATTTGGATCACGTGATCACTTAGAGGATTAGTAGGATGTCTATCTAAGTGGGAGTTCTTTAAGTAATTTGATTAATTGAACTTAAATTTATCATGAACTTAGTACCTGATAGTATCTTGCTTATGTATGTTTGATTGTAGATAGATGGCCCGTGCTGTTGTTCCGTTGAATTTTAATGCATTCCTTGAGAAAGCAAAGTTGAAAGATGATGGTAGCAATTACACGGACTGGGTCCGTAACTTGAGGATTATCCTCATTGCTGCACAGAAGAATTACGTCCTGGAAGCACCGCTGGGTGCCAGGCCTGCTGCTGGAGCAACACCAGATGTTATGAACGTCTGGCAGAGCAAAGCTGATGACTACTCGATAGTTCAGTGTGCCAAGCTTTACGGCTTAGAATCGGGACTTCAACGACGTTTTGAACGTCATGGAGCATATTAGATGTTCCAGGAGTTGAAGTTAATATTTCGAGCAAATGCCCGGATTGAGAAGATATGAAGTCTCCAATAACTTCTATAGCTGCAAGATGGAGGAGAATAGTTCTGTCAGTGAGCATATACTCAAAATGTCTGGGTATAATAATCACTTGATTCAGATGGGAGTTAATCCTCCAGATGATAGCGTCATTGACAGAATTCTCCAATCACTGCCACCAAGCTACAAGAGCTTCGTGATGAACTATAATATGAAGGGATGAATAAGACTATTCCCGAGCTCTTCGCAATGCTGAAAGCTGCGGAGGTAGAAATCAAAAAGGAGCATCAAGTGTTGATGGTCAACAAGACCACTAGTTTCAATAAAAAGGGCAAAGGGAAGAAGAAGGGGAACTTCAAGAAGAACAGCAAGCAAGTTGCTGCTCAAGAGAAGAAACCCAAGTCTGGACCTAAGCCTGAAACTGAGTGCTTCTACTGCAAGCAGACTGGTCACTGGAAGCGGAACTGCCCCAAGTATTTGGCGGATAAGAAGGATGGCAAGGTGAACAAAGGTATATGTGATATACATGTTATTGATGTGTACCTTACTAATTCTTGAAGTAGCACCTGGGTATTTGATACTGGTTCTGTTGCTAATATTTGCGACTCGAAACAGGGACTACGGATTAAGCGAAGATTGGCTAAGGATGAGGTGACGATGCGCGTGGGAAACGGTTCCAAAGTCGATGTGATCGCGGTCGGCACGCTACCTCTACGTCTACCTTCAGGATTAGTATTAGACCTAAATAATTGTTATTTGGTGCCAGCGTTGAGCATGAACATTATATATGGATCTTGTTTAATGCGAGACGGTTATTCATTTAAATCAGAGAATAATGGTTGTTCTATTTATATGAGTAATATCTTTTATGGTCATGCACCCTTGAAGAGTGGTCTATTCTTATTGAATCTCGATAGTAGTGACACACATATTCATAATGTTGAAGCCAAAAGATGCAGATTTGATAATGATGGTGCAACTTATTTGTGGCACTGCCGTTTAGGTCATATTGGTGTAAAGCGCATGAAGAAACTCCATACTGATGGACTTTTGGAGCCACGTGATTATGAATCACTTGGTACTTGCGAACCGTGCCTCATGGGCAAGATGACTAAAACACCGTTCTCCGATACTATGGAGAGAGCAACATATTTGTTGGAAATCATACATACAGATATATGTGGTCCGATGAATATTGAGGCTCGTGGCGGATATCGTTATTTTCTCACCTTCACAGATGACTTAAGCAGATATGGGTATATCTACTTAATGAAACATAAGTCTGAAACATTTGAAAAGTTCAAAGAATTTCAGATTGAAGTTGAAAATCATCGTAACAAGAAAATAAAGTTTCTATGATCTGATCGTGGAGGAGAATATTTGAGTTATGAGTTTGGTGTACATTTGAAACAATACGGAATAGTTTCGCAACTCACGCCACCCGGAACACCACAGCGTAATGGTGTGTCCGAACGTCGTAATCGTACTTTATTAGATATGGTGCGATCTATGATGTCTCTTACTGATTTACTGCTATCGTTTTGGGGTTATGCTTTAGAGACGGCCGCATTCATGTTAAATAGGGCACCATCAAAATCCGTTGAGACGACACCTTATGAACTATGGTTTGGCAAGAAACCAAAGTTGTCGTTTGTGAAAGTTTGGGGCTGCGATGCTTATGTGAAAAAGCTTCAACCTGATAAGCTCGAACCCAAATCGGAGAAATGTGTCTTCATAGGATATCCAAAGGAAACTATTGGATACACCTTCTATCACAGATCCGAAGGCAAGACTTTTGTTGCTAAATTCGGAAACTTTCTGGAGAAGGAGTTTCTCTCGAAAGATGTGAGTGGGAGGAAAGTAGAACTTGACGAGGTAACTGTACCTGCTCCCTTATTGGAAAGTAGTACATCACAGAAAACTGTTTCTGCGACACCTGCACCAATTAGTGAGGAAGCTAATGATAATGATCATGAAACCTCAGGACAAGATACTACTGAACCTCGTAGATCAACCAGAGTGGGATACGCGCCAGAGTGGTACGGTAATCCTTTTCTGGAAATCATGCTGCTAGATCATGATGAACCTACGAACTATGCAGAAGCGATGGTGAGCCCAGATTCCGCAAAATGGCTTGAAGCCATGAAATCTGAGATGGGATCCATGTATGAGAACAAAGTATGGACTTTGGTTGACTTGCCCGATGATCGGCAAGCAATTGAGAATAAATGGATCTTCAAGAAGAAGACTGACGTTGACGGTAATATTACTGTCTACAAAGCTCGACTTGTCGCAAAAGGTTTTTGACAAGTTCAAGGGGTTCACTACGATGAGACCTTCTCACCCGTAGCGATGCTTAAGTCTGTCCGAATCATGTTAGCAATTGCCGCATTTTATGATTATGAAATTTGGCAGATGGATGTCAAAACTGCATTCCTGAATGGATTTCTGGAAGAAGAGTTGTATATGATGCAACCGAAAGGTTTTGTCGATCCAAAGGGAGCTAACAAAGTGTGCAAGCTCCAGCAATCCATTTATGGACTGGTGCAAGCCTCTCGGAGTTGGAATAAACGCTTTGATAGTGTGATCAAAGCATTTGGTTTTATACAGACTTTCGGAGAAGCCTGTATTTACAAGAAAGTGAGTGGGAGCTCTGTAGCATTTCTGATATTATATGTGGATGGCATATTACTGATTGGAAATGATATAGAATTTCTGGATAGCATAAAGGGATACTTGAATAAGAGTTTTTCAATGAAAGACCTCGGTGAAGCTGCTTACATATTAGGCATAAAGATCTATAGAGATAGATCAAGACGCTTAATTGGACTTTCACAAAGCACATACCTTGACAAGATTTTGAAGAAGTTCAAAATGGATCAAGCAAAGAAAGGGTTCTTGCCTGTGTTACTTGGTGTGAAGGTGAGTCAGACTCAATGCCCGACCACTGCAGAAGATAGAGAGAAAATGAAAGATGTTCCCTATGCTTTAGCCATAGGCTCTATCATGTATGCAATGCTGTGTACCAGACCTGATGTGTGCCTTGCTATAAGTCTAGCAGGGAGGTACCAAAGTAATCCAGAAGTGGATCACTGGACAGCAGTCAAGAACATCCTGAAATACCTGAAAAGGACTAAGGATATGTTTCTCGTATATGGAGGTGACAAAGAGCTCATCGTAAACGGTTACGTTGATGCAAGCTTTGACACTGATCCGGACGGTTCTAAATCGCAAATCGGATACGTGTTTACATTAAACGGTGGAGCTATCAGTTGGTGCAGTTCTAAACAAAGTGTCGTGGCGGGATCTACATGTGAAGCGGAGTACATAGCTGCTTCGGAAGCAGCAAACGAAGGAATCTGGATGAAGGAGTTCATATCCGATCTAGGTGTCATACCTAGTGCATCGGGTCCAATGAAAATCTTTTATGACAATACTGGTGCAATTGCCTTGGCAAAGGAAACCAGATTTCACAAGAGAACCAAACACATCAAGAGACGCTTCAATTCCATCCAGTATCTAGTCCAGGTGGGAGACATAGAGATTTGCAAGATACATACGGAGCTAAATGTAGCAGACCCGTTGACTAAGCCTCTTCCACGGGCAAAACATGATCAGCACCAAAGCTCCATGGGTGTTAGAATCATTACTGTGTAATCCAGATTATTGACTCTAGTGCAAGTGGGAGACTGAAGGAAATATGCCCTAGAGGCAACAATAAAGTTATTATTTATTTCCTTATATCATGATAAAAGTTTATTATTCATGCTAGAATTGTATTAATCGAAAACATAATACATGTGTGAATACATAGACAAACAGAGTGTCACTAGTATGCCTCTACTTGACTAGCTCGTTAATCAAAGATGGTTATGTTTCCTGACAATGGACAAAGAGTTGTTATTTGATTAACGGGATCACATCATTAGTCGAATGATCTGATTGACATGACCCATTCCATTAGCTTAGCACCCGATCGTTTAGTATGTTGCTATTGCTTTCTTCATGACTTATACATGTTCCTATGACTATGAGATTATGTAACTCCCGTGTGCCGGAGGAACACTTTGTGTGCTACCAAACATCACAACATAACTGGGTGATTATAAAGGTGCTCTACAGGTGTCTCCAAAGGTACATGTTTGGTTGACGTATTTCTAGATTAGGATTTGTCACTCCGATCGTCGGAGAGGTATCTCTAGGCCCTCTCGGTAATGCACATCACTTAAGCCTTGCAAGCATTGCAACTAATGAGTTAGTTGCGGGATGATGTATTACGGAACGAGTAAAGAGACTTGCCGGTAACGAGATTGAACTAGGTATTGGATACCGACGATCGAATCTCGGGCAAGTAACATACCGATGACAAAGGGAACAACGTATGTTGTTACGCGGTCTGACCGATAAAGATCTTCGTAGAATATGTAGGAGCCAATATGGGCATCCAGGTCCCGCTATTGGTTATTGACCGGAGACATGTCTCGGTCATGTGTACATTGTTCTCGAACCCGTAGGGTCCGCACGCTTAAGGTTTCGATGACAGTTATATTATGAGTTTATACGTTTTGATGTACCGAAGGTTGTTCGGAGTCCCAGATGTGATCACGGACATGACGAGGAGTCTCGAAATGGTCGAGACATAAAGATTGATATATTGGAAGCCTATGTTTGGATATCGGAAGTGTTCCGGGTGAAATCGGGATTTTACCGGAGTACCGGGAGGTTACCGGAACCCCCCGGGAGCTATATGGGCCTTAGTGGGCCCTAGTGGAAAAGAGAAGAGGCAGCCTGAGATGGGCCGCGCGCCCCTCCCCTCCCTTGGTCCGAATAGGACAAGGAGAGGGGGCCGGCCCCCCTTTCTCTTTTCCCCCCTCCGCGAATCCTATTCCAACTAGGATTGGGGGGGATCCTACTCCCGGAGGGAGTAGGACTCCTCCTGGCGCGCCTCTCCTAGGCCGGCCGGACCCCCTCTTGAGCCTTTATATACGGAGGCAGGGGCACCCAAGAGGAAGACAAGTTGATCCACGTGATCATATGCTTAGCCGTGTGCGGCGCTCCCTGCCACCATAGTCCTTGATAATATTGTAGCAGTGCTTAGGCGAAGCCCTGCGACAGTAGTACATCAAGATCATCACCACGCCGTCGTGCTGACGGAACTCTTCCCCAACACTTTGCTGGATCGGAGTCCGGGGATCGTCATCGAGCTGAACATGTGCTAGAACTCGAAGGTGCCATAGTTTCGGTGCTTTATCGGTCGGGCCGTGGAGACGTACGACTACATCAACCAAATGCTTCCGTTGTCGATCTACAAGGGTACGTAGATCACACTCTCCCCTCTCGTTGCTATGCATCACCATGATCTTGCGTGTGCATAGGAAATTTTTTGAAATTACTATGTTCCCCAACATACTAGACACCCGCCCACACACCATGTGTGGAGTGAGCAGGAGACAGCCCACACGGGCTGTGTGTGGGCGAACATTAGAATTGCCCACGCATGTGGGCAAAGCTACTTCGTACGACACGCCCAACAAGTACTACTCATCTCCACCCCGCGTGTGTGGAATGAAACAAAAATGCGCACATGTCCTGGCGCAACTACGTTAGGTACCCGCGGGATGACGATTTAGCTGCCATTCGGTATGGCAGATGTAGTTATCCGGGATGAAAAATGTAGTTGTAAAAGCATCGCAACTCTATCTGTTTTGGTTAACTATAGTTGCCATGTCTAATTTATGGTAGTTGACGCATGTAATCAAATCATAGTTGCCGTGTGTGATTAACTACTTGCCACATATGGTCAAACAGTAGTTGCCATGTGTGTTTACCTAGTTGCCACATGTGGTTCAACCATAGTTCCCATGTATGGTTAATCACCGTTGCCATGTGTGTTTATCTGGTTGCCACATACGCGCAACTGCAGTTGCCGTCTAGCAATGAATCATAGTTGCCATGTGTGTTTACCTAGTTGCCACGTACGCGTAACTGCAGTTGCCATCCAACAACATATGAGTGTCATGTTGGCGAAAAGTAGTTCGCACACATGCGTGTGGACTAGGTGATGACTGTGTGTGTAGAAACTAGTTCTCCCACACAGTGTAGCTGGCAAACCGCGTGCCGCGGGGCGTGTGCGCGAACTTTTCAACGCCCACACATCAGCCCCGTCCTACGTGGCACGCGAAAACTGCCTCGGCATGTCAAGATTCATGCAAAATTAACTTGACAGTTATCCACGCGTGTGAGCGAGTTGCAAGATTGCCACACCCGTGGGCATTAGTATGTTTGTAAGTTTTTCACGTAATCTAGAGATAGCAATAAGACATGATGTACAATGAATTATCTCTTAGAATTTAGAAATTTGTGGTGGGACATTTCTTTGTAAGAGATCATAATTTAATTAAGAGAAGGCAAACTTTTTCTTCATGTCTCTCTCTACTCCATCTCTTCATTTGTCTTACGTGACACTCTTGGCGTGTTCGGGAGCCTTCCACGGCCTCCAGCTCCTCAACTCCATCGCCATGATCCTTTCGCCGGCTTCTTCCGAGCGATCCGGGAGTGAGCGAAGTGTTCGGCGACGCAGCTTCTTGCTAGTACAAGGAGCCAGCCTCAAGCCTGGAGAGTAACGATCTGTTCCTGACTAGTGATGTGAATGCGTCTTGTAAGAGGGTTTGTGGGGGTCGGGTTGAAAAGGTTTGGGGTGAGGATGGAGCGACCTCTCATGTTGGGAAGGAGTTAGAGGAGAAAGAGGAGGATTATGTAGAGGGAAGAAGGGAGTCTGTTGGAGAGAAGAAAGGTGCAGATAGTGCTTCGGTGGCCTCCGGTCAGGAGGACCGCCAGGAGAAATGAAAGCCATTAGTTGGAACTTGAAGGAAATATGCCCTAGAGGCAATAATAACGTTATTATTTATTTCCTTATATCATGATAAATGTTTATTATTCATGCTAGAATTGTATTAACCGGAAACATAATACATGTGTGAATACATAGACAAACAGAGTGTCACTAGTATGCCTCTACTTGACTAGCTCGTTAATCAAAGATGGTTATGTTTCCTAACCATGAACAAAGAGTTGTTATTTGATTAACGAGATCACATCATTAGGTGAATGATCTGATTGACATGACCCATTCCATTAGCTTAGCACCCGATCGTTTAGTATGTTACTATTGCTTTCTTCATGACTTATACATGTTCCTATGACTATGAGATTATGCAACTCCCGTTTGCCGGAGGAACACTTTGTGTGCTACCAAACGTCACAACGTAAATGGGTGATTATAAAGGAGCTCTACAGGTGTCTCCAAAGGTACATGTTGGGTTGGCGTATTTCGAGATTAGGATTTGTCACTCCGATTGTCGGAGAGGTATCTCTGGGCCCTCTCGGTAATGCTCATCACATAAGCCTTGCAAGCATTGCAACTAATGTGTTAGTTGCGAGATGATGTATTACGGCACGAGTAAAGAGACTTGCCGGTAACGAGATTGAACTAGGTATTGGATACCGACGATCGAATCTCGGGAAAGTAACATACCGATGACAAAGGGAACAACGTATGTTGTTATGCGGTCTGACCGATAAAGATCTTCATAGAATATGTAGGAGCCAATATGGGCATCTAGGTCCCGCTATTGGTTATTGACCGGAGATTTGTCTCAGTCATGTCTACATTGTTCTCGAACCGTAGGGTCCGCACGCTTAACGTTACGATGACAGTTATTATGAGTTTATGCATTTTGATGTACCGAAGTTAGTTCGGAGTCCCGGATGTGATCACGGACATGACGAGGAGTCTCGAAATGGTCGAGACATAAAGATTGATATATTTGATGACTATATTCGGACACCGGAAGCATTTCGGGGAAGTTTCGGACAAAACCGGAGCACCGGGGGGTTACCGGAACCCCCCGGGGGGTTAATGGGCCTTATGGGCCCAAAGTGGAGAAGAGGAAGGGGCTGCCAGGGCAGGCCGGGCGCCCCCTCTCCCCCTAGTCCGAATGGGACAAGGAGGGAGGGGCGGCGCCCCCCCTTTCCTTCTCTCCTTCCACCTCTCCTACTTGGACAAGGAAGAGGGAGGGGAGTCCTACTCCCGGTAGGAGTAGGACTCCTCCTGCGCGCCTCCTCTAGGGCCGGCCGCACCCCCCCCTTGGATCCTTTATATACGGAGGCAAGGGGGCACCCTAGGACACACAAGTTGATCCTCGTGATCGTTCCTTAGCCGTGTGCGGTGCCCCCTTCCACCATATTCCACCTCGGTCATATCGTTGCAGTGCTTAGGCGAAGCCCTGCGTCGGTAGAACATCATCATTGTCACCACGCCGTCGTGCTGAAGGAACTCATCCCCGAAGCTTTGCTGGATCGAAGCCCGGGGAGCGTCATCGAGTTGTACGTGTGCTAAGAACTCTGAGGTGCCGGAGTAACGGTACTTGGATCGGTTGGATCGGGAAGACGTATGACTACTTCCTCTACGTTGCGTCAACGCTTCCGTTGCGATCTACAAGGGTACGTAGATCATACTCTCCCCTCTCGTTGCTATGCATCACCATGATCTTGCGTGTGCGTAGGAAATTTTTGAAATTACTACGTTCCCCAACAGATAAAAGTTTATTATTCATGCTAGAATTGTATTAACCGGAAACATAATACATGTGTGAATACATAGACAAACAGAGTGTCACCAGTATGCCTCTACTTGACTAGCTCGTTAATCAAAGATGGTTATGTTTCCTGACCATGGACAAAGAGTTGTTATTTGATTAACGGGATCACATCATTAGTCGAATGATCTGATTGACATGACCCATTCCATTAGCTTAGCACCCGATCATTTAGTATGTTGCTATTGCTTTCTTCATGACTTATACATGTTCCTATGACTATGAGATTATGTAACTCCCGTGTGCCGGAGGAACACTTTGTGTGCTACCAAATGTCACAACGTAACTGGGTGATTATAAAGGTGCTCTACAGGTGTCTCCAAAGGTACATGTTGGGTTGACGTATTTCGAGATTAGGATTTGTCACTCCGATCGTCGGAGAGATATCTCTGGGCCCTCTTGGTAATGCACATCACATAAGCCTTGCAAGCATTGCAACTAATGAGTTAGTTGCGAGATGATGTATTACAGAACGAGTAAAGAGACTTGCCGGTAACGAGATTGAACTAGGTATTGGATACCGACGATCGAATCTCGGGCAAGTAACATACCGATGACAAAGGGAACAACGTATGTTGTTATGCGGTCTGACCGATAAAAGATCTTCGTAGAATATGTAGGAACCAATATGGGCATCCAGGTCCCGCTATTGGTTATTGACCGGAGACGTGTCTCGGTCATGTCTACATTGTTCTCGAACCCGTAGGGTCCGCACGCTTAAGGTTTCGATGACAGTTATATTATGAGTTTATACGTTTTGATGTACCGAAGGTTGTTCGGAGTCCCGGATGAGATCACGGACATGACGAGGAGTATCGAAATGGTCGAGACATAAAGATTGATATATTGGAAACCTATGTTTGGATATCGGAAGTGTTCCGGGTGAAATCGGGATTTTACCGGAGTACCGGGAGGTTACCGGAACCCCCCGGGAGCTATATGGGCCTTACTGGGCCTTAGTGGAAGAAGAGGAGAGGCGGCCAGGGCTAGGCCGCGCGCCCCTCCCCCCTAGTCCGAATAGGACAAGGAGAGAGGGGGTCGGCGCCCCCCTCCTTCTCTCTCTCTCTCTCTGTTCCCACCTCGCGAATCCTATTCCAACTAGGATTGGGGGGGAAGTCCTACTCCTGGAGGGAGTAGGACTCCTCCTGGCGCGCCCTATGATGGCCGGCCGGCCTCCCCCTCTTGAACCTTTATATACGGAGGCAGGGGCACCCCATAGAGACAAGTTGATCCACGTGATCATATTCTTAACCGTGTGCGGTGCCCCCTTCCACCATAATCCTCGATAATATTGTAGCGGTGCTTAGGCGAAGCCCTGCGACGGTAGTACATCAAGATCGTCACCACGCCGTCGTGCTGACGGAACTCTTCCCCGACACTTTGCTGGATCGGAGTCCGGGGATCGTCATCGAGCTGAACGTATGCTAGAACTCGGAGGTGCCGTAGTTTCGGTGCTTGATCGGTCGGGCCGTGGAGACGTACGACTACATCAACCAAACGCTTCCGCTGTCGATCTACAAGGGGTACGTAGATCACACTCTCCCCTCTCGTTGCTATGCATCACCATGATCTTGCGTGTGCGTAGGAATTTTTTTGAAATTACTACGTTCTCCAACAGTGGCATCCGAGCCTAGGTTTTTATGGTTTGATGTTATATGCACGAGTAGAACACAAGTGAGTTGTGGGCGATATAAGTCATACTGCTTACCAGCATGTCATACTTTGGTTCGGCCGTATTGTTGGACGAAGCGGCCCGGACCGATATTACGCGTACGCTTACGCGAGACCGGTTCTCCCGACGTGCTTTGCACAAAGGTGGCTAGCGGGTGACAGTTTCTCCAACTTTAGTTGAACCGAGTGTGGCTACGCCCGGTCCTTGTGAAGGTTAAAACAGCACCAACTTGACAAACTATCGTTGTGGTTTTGATGCGTAGGTAAGATTGGTTCTTGCTTAAGCCCGTAGCAGCCACGTAAAACTTGCAACAACAAAGTAGTGGACGTCTAACTTGTTTTTGCAGGGCATGTTGTGATGTGATATGATCAAGACATGATGCTAAATTTTATTGTATGAGATGATCATGTTTTGTAACCGAGTTATCGGCAACTGGAAGGAGCCATATGGTTGTCGCTTTATTGTATGCAATGCAATCGCGCTGTAATGCTTTACTTTATCACTAAGCGGTAGCGATAGTCGTGGAAGCATAAGATTGGCGAGACGACAACGATGCTATGATGGAGATCAAGGTGTCGCACCAGCGACGATGGTGATCATGATGGTGCTTCGAAGATGGAGATCACAAGCACAAGATGATGATGGCCATATCATATCACTTATATTGATTGCATGTGATGTTTATCTTTTATGCATCTTATCTTGCTTTGCTTGACGGTAGCATTATAAGATGATCTCTCACTAATTATCAAGAAGTGTTCTCCCTGAGTATGCACCGTTGCGAAAGTTATTCGTGCTGAGACACCACGTGATGATCGGGTGTGATAGGCTCTACGTTCAAATACAACGGGTGCAAAACAGTTGCACACGCGGAATACTCAGGTTATACTTGACGAGCCAAGCATATACAGATATGGCCTCGGAACACGGAGACCGAAAGGTCGAGCGTGAATCATATAGTAGATATGATCAACATAGTGATGTTCACCAATGAAACTACTCCATCTCACATGATGATCGGACATGGTTTAGTTGATTTGGATCATGTGATCACTTAGAGGATTAGAGGGATGTCTATCTAAGTGGGAGTTCTTAAGTAATATGATTAAATTGAACTTAAATTTATCATGAACTTAGTCCCGGTAGTATTTTGCAAATTATGTTGTAGATCAATAGCTCGCGTTGTTGCTTCCCTGTGTTTATTTTGATATGTTCCTAGAGAAAATTGTGTTGAAAGATGTTAGTATCAATGATGCGGATTGGATCCGTGATCTGAGGTTTATCCTCATTGCTGCACAGCAGAATTATGTCCTTGATGCACTGGTAGGTGACAGACCTATTGCAGGAGCAGATGCAGACGTTATGAACGTTTGGCTAGCTCAATATGATGACTACTTGATAGTTTAGTGCACCATGCTTAATGGCTTAGAATCGGGACTTCAAAGACGTTTTGAACGTCATGGACCATATGAGATGTTCTAGGAGTTGAAGTTAATATTTCAAGCAAAGTTGAGAGATATGATGTCTCCAACAAGTTCTATAGCTAAAAGATGGAGGAGAATCGCTCAACTAGTGAGCATGTGCTCAGATTGTCTGGGTACTACAATCGCTTGAATCAAGTGGGAGTTAATCTTCCAGATAAGATAGTGATTTACAGAATTCTCTAGTCACCATCACCAAGTTAGTAGAACTTCATGATGAACTATAATATGCAAGGGATAACGGAAACAACTCCCAAGCTCTTCGTGATGCTGAAATCAACGAAGGTAGAAATCAAGAAAAACATCAAGTGTTGATGGTTGACAAGACCACTAGTTTCAAGAAAAGGACAAAGGGAAGAAGGGGGACTTCAAGAAGAACGGCAAGCAAGGTGCTGCTCAAGTGAAGAAGCCCAAGTCTGATCCTAAGCCTGAGACTAAGTGCTTCTACTGCAAAGGGACTGGTCACTAGAAGCAGAACTACCCCAAGTGATTGGCGGATAAAAAGGATGGCAAAGTGAACATAAGTATATTTGATATACATGTTATTGATGTGTACTTTACTAGTGTTTATAGAAACCCCTCAGTATTTGATACTAGTTCAGTTGCTAAGATTAGTAACTCGAAACGGGAGTTGCAGAATAAACAGAGACTAGTTAAGGGTGAAGTAAGGATGTGTATTGGAAGTGGTTCCAAAATTGATATGATCATCATCGCACACTCCCTATACTTTCGGGATTAGTGTTGAACCTAAATAAGTGTTATTTGGTCTTTGCGTTGAGCATGAATATGATTTGATCATGTTTATTGTAATATAGTTATTCATTTAAGTAAGAGAATAAATTGTTGTTCTGTTTACATGAATAAAACCTTATATGGTTACACACCCAATGAAAATAGTTCGTTGGATCTCGATCGTAGTGATACACATAAACATAATATTGAAACCAAAAGATGCAAAGTTAATAATGATAGTGCAACCTTATTTCTGGCGCTGTCGTTTAGGTCATATTGGTGTAAAGCGCATGAAGAAACTCCATGCTGATGGGCTTTTGGAATCACTTGATTATGAATCAGTTGATGCTTGCGAACCATGCCTCATGGGCAAGATGACTAAGACTCCGTTCTTTGGAACAATGGAGCGAGCAACAGATTTGTTGGAAATCATACATACTGATGTATGTGGTCCGATGAATATTGAGGCTCGCGACAGGTATCATTATTTTCTGTTCTTCACAGATAATTTGAGCAGATATGAGTATATCTACTTGATGAAACATAAGTCTGAAACATTTGAAAAGTTCAAAGAATTTCAGAGTGAAGTGGAAAATCATCGTAACAAGAAAATAAAGTTTCTACGATCTGATCATGGAGAAGAGTATTTGAATTACGAGTTTGGTCATCAGTTAAAACAATGTGAAATAGTTTCACTACTCACGCCACCTGGAACACCATAGTGTAATGGTGTGTCTGAACGTCATAACCGTACTTTATTAGATATACTGCGATCTATGATGTCTCTTACCGATCTACCACTATCGTTTTGGGGTTATGCATTAGAGACAGCTGCATTCACATTAAATAGGGCACCATCTAAATCCGTTGAGACGACACCGTGTGAACTATGGTTTGGCAAGAAAACAAAGCTGTCATTTCTTAAAGTTTGGAGTTGCGATGCTTATGTGAAAAAGTTTCATCTCAATAAGCTCAAACTCAAAACAGAGAAATATGTCTTCATTGGATACCCAAAGGAGACAGTTGGGTACACCTTCTATAACAGATCCGAAGGCAAGACATTCGTTGCTAAGAATGGATCCTTTCTAGAGAAGGAGTTTCTCTCGAAAGAAGTGAGTGGGAGGAAAGTAGAAAACTTGATAAGGTAATTGTACCTTCTCCCTTATTGGAAAATAGTTCATCACAGAAATCTGTTCCTGTGACTACTACACCAATTAGTGAGGAAGCTAATGATGATGATCATGTAACTTCAGATCAAGTTACTACCGAATCTCGTAGGTAAACCAGAGTGAGATCCGCACCAGTGTGGTACGGTAATCCTGTTCGGGAAGTCATGTTACTAGACCATGATGAACTTGCGGACTATGAGGAAGCGATGATGAGGCCAGATTCCGCGAAATGGTTTGAGGCCATGAAATCTGAGATATGATCCATGTATGAGAACAAAGTTTGGACTTTAGTTGACTTGCCCGATGATCGGCAAGCAATTGAGAATAAATGGATCTTCAAGAGGAAGACGGACACGGATAGTAGTGTTACTATCTACAAAGCTAGAATTGTCGCAAAAGGTTTTGGACAAGTTCAAGGTGTTGACTACGATGAGAGATTCTCACTCGTATCTATGCTTAAGTCTGTCCGAATCATGTTAGCAATTGCCGCATTTTATGAAATCGGGCAAATGGATAAACAAAACTGCATTCCTTAATGGATTTATTAAAGAAGAGTTGTATGTGATGCAACAAGATGGTTTTGTCAATCCTAAAGGTGCTAACAAGATATGCAAGCTCCAGCGATCCATTTATGGACTGGTGCAAGCATCTCGGAGTTGGAATATACACTTTGATAAGTTGATCAAAGCATATAGTTTTATACAGACTTGCGGTGAAGCCTGTATTTACAAGAAAGTGAGTGGGAGCACTACAACATTTCTGATAAGTATATGTGAATGACATATTGTTGATCAGAAATAATGTAGAATTATTCTGCAAAGCATAAAGGAGTGTTTGAAAGGAGTTTTTCAAAGAAAGACCTCGGTGAAGCTGCCTACATATTGAGTATCAAGATCTATAGAGATAGATCAAGACGCTTGATAAGTTTTTTCAATGAGTACATACCTTGACAAGATTTTGAAGTAGTTCAAAATGGAACAGTCAAAGAAAAAGTTTCTTGCCTGTGTTACAAGGTGTGAAGTTGAGTAAGACTCAAAGCCCGACCACGGCAGAAGATAGAAAGAGAATGAAATTCATTCCCTATGCCTCAGTCATAGGTTCTATAATGTATGCCATGTTGTGTACCAGATATATTGTATACCATACACTATGTTAAGAGAGGGAGTACAATAGTGATCTAGGAGTAGATCAATGGACAGCGGTCAAAATTATCCTTACTGGAATAAGGATATGTTTCTCGATTACAGAGGTGACAAAAGGTTCGTCGTAAAGGGTTACATCGATGCAAGTTTTGACACTGATCCAGATGACTCTAAGTCTCAATCTGGATACATATTGAAAGTGGGAGCAATTAGCTAGAGTAGCTCCATGCTGAGCATTGTTGACATAGAAATTTGCAAAATACATACGGATCTGAATGTGGTAGACCCGTTGACTAAACTTCTCTCACAAGCAAAACATGATCACTTTTTGGGTCTTAATCACATAGCGATGTGAACTAGATTATTGAATCTAGTAAACCCTTTGGGTGTTAGTCACATGGAGATGTGAACCAATCACATAAAGATGTGAACTATTGATGTTAAATCACATGGCGATGTGATCTAGATTATTGACTCTAGTGCAAGTGGGAGACTGAAGGAAATATGCCCTAGAGGCAATAATAAAGTTATTATTTATTTCCTTATATCATGATAAATGTTTATTATTCATGCTAGAATTGTATTAACCGGAAACATAATACATGTGTGAATACAATAGACAAACAGAGTGTCACTAGTATGCCTCTACTTGACTAGCTCGTTAATCAAAGATGGTTATGTTTCCTAACCATGACAAAGAGTTGTTATTTGATTAACGGGATCACATCATTAGTTGAATGATCTGATTGACATGACCCATTCCATTAGCTTAGCACCCGATCGTTTAGTATGTTGCTATTGCTTTCTTCATGACTTATACATGTTCCTATGACTATGAGATTATGCAACTCCCGTTTGCCGGAGGAACACTTTGTGTGCTACCAAACGTCACAACGTAACTGGGTGATTATAAAGGTACTCTACAGGTGTCTCCAAAGGTACATGTTGGGTTGGCATATTTCGAGATTAGGATTTGTCACTCCGATTGTCGGAGAGGTATCTCTGGGCCCTCTTGGTAATGCACATCACATAAGCCTTGCAAGCATTGCAACTAATGAGTTAGTTGTGAGATGATGTATTACGGAACGAGTAAAGAGACTTGCCGGTAACGAGATTGAACTAGGTATTGAGATACCAACGATCGAATCTCGGGCAAGTAACATACCGATGACAAAGGGAACAACGTATGTTGTTATGCGGTCTGACCGATAAAAGATCTTCGTAGAATATGTAGGAACCAATATGGGCATCCAGCTCCCGCTATTGGTTATTGACCGGAGACGTGTCTCGGTCATGTCTACATTGTTCTCGAACCCGTAGGGTCCGCACGCTTAAGGTTTCGATGACAGTTATATTATGAGTTTATACGTTTTGATGTACCGAAGGTTGTTCGGAGTCCCGGATGAGATCACGGACATGACGAGGAGTCTCGAAATGGTCGAGACATAAAGATTGATATATTGGAAACCTATGTTTGGATATCGGAAGTGTTCCGGGTAAAATCGGGATTTTACCGGAGTACCGGGAGGTTACCGGAACCCTCCGGGAGCTATACGGGCCTTACTGGGCCTTTGTGGAAGAAGAGGAGAGGCGGCCAGGGCTGGGCCGCACGCTCCTCCACCCTCGTCCGAATAGGACAAGGAGAGAGGGGGCCGGCGCCCCCTTCCTTCTCTCTCTCTCTGTTCCCACCTCGCGAATCCTATTCCAACTAGGATTGGGAGGGAAGTCCTACTCCCAGAGGGAGTAGGACTCCTCCTGGCGCGCCCTATGATGGACGGCCGGCCTCCCCCTCTTGAACCTTTATATACAGAGGCAGGGGCACCCCATAGAGACAAGTTGATCCACGTGATCATATTCTTAACCGTGTGCGGTGCCCCCTTCCACCATAATCCTCGATAATATTGTAGCGGTGCTTAGGCGAAGCCCTGCGACGGTAGTACATCAAGATCGTCACCACGCCATCGTGCTGACGGAACTCTTCCCCGACACTTTGCTGGATCGGAGTCCGGGGATAGTCATCGAGCTGAATGTGTGCTAGAACTCGGAGGTGCCGTAGTTTCGGTGCTTGATCGGTCGGGCCATGGAGACGTACAACTACATCAACCAAACACTTCCGCTGTCGATCTACAAGGGGTACGTAGATCACACTCTCCCCTCTCGTTGCTATGCATCACCATGATCTTGCATGTGCGTAGGAATTTTTTTGAAATTACTACGTTCCCCAACAGAACTGTCGTGGAATGCTCTCTTCCATGGCAGTTCAGGAGCTTCTGGAGCTCCATGGCCGGACTCGTGCAGATTTAGTTTTTCTTTCAGAGTCGCACTTGTAATTTAGGCTTTAATTCCATGTTTTTAGATGAAAGTGATGGAAAGTCTGGTGGTCTTGTACTTTTTTATCAAAAAGAGAATAAAGTCGAGTTGAACTATTTGTCGTCCCATTTCATTGATGTTATGTTTATGAGTGATGAATCTGTGGAGTGGCGTTTTACGGGCTTCTATGGTTATCCAGCATGGAACGAAAAACATTTATCTTGGGCTGACCTTCGCCAATTACATTCCAGTGTTGTTTATCCGTGGGTGGTTATTGGAGATTTTAATGAAATCCTCTACTCTAGTGAAAAAGAAGGGGGCAATGCTCGACCGAATGTAATGATGCAACACTTTAGGAACTGTTTGAGTGATTGTAACTTGGCTGATATGGGCTGTATTGGGGATTCTTTCACTTGGAGAAGAGGGGACATTAGAGAAAGGCTGGACAGAGCTGTATGTAATGTGCAGTGGGCAAGGAAGTTCCCACGTGCTGCGGTTGTCAATGGGGATCATGTACACACTGATCATCGTCCTTTAGTTCTTAATACTGATTATTTTGATAGTAATCTCTTTAATTGTCCGAGCGGCCGTGTGAATTTTTTTTAAGCGAGATGGCTAAAAGAAGACACAGTGGAGCAAATTGTGAAGACTTCTTGGGAAAAAGCAAAATTGGCGGGTATCGGCCCATCTCTAGCCGCTCGGACTAAGGCGGTGCATGATGACTTACACACCTGGGACCGTGATATTTTGAAGGGCCCTACAAAGAGAATAAATAAGCTTAAAAAGGAGCTCGAAAGGTTGAAATGTGGCCCTGTTAGTGGGGAGTCCCGGTCAAGGCAAAAGGAAATTTTAGTCCTCATAGAGAATTTGTTGGATCGGGAAGAAATTTTCTGGTTACAGAGAGAGAGAGAGCTAACTGGTTATTGCACAGAGACCGCAATACATCATTTTTTCATAATGCAGCGACGGCTAGGAAAAAAAGAAACAACATTGAAAAACTTCTGGATGACACCGGAGTGTGGCGGGAAGGTATAGAACTAAAGAATCATATTGTGAGTTATTTCTCAAATCTCTTCACTACGGATGTTATTCAACCAAACAAGGATGTGTTATCTCTTGTGGGAAGAAGAGTGACCATGGAGATGAATGATGCCCTTCTCGCCCCTTACACTGCTGATGATGTTTGAAAGGCACTTTTTGATATTGGCGATTTAAAAGCACCTGGTCCAGATGGGCTTCATGCTATTTTTTATAAAAGATTTTGGCCTATGCTTGGGGATGATTTGGTTGATGAAGTCTTGAAAGCGGTGAACCATTGCACTATCCTCGAGGGATGGAATGATACTACAATTGTGATGATTCCAAAGGTCAATTCACGCGAGAAGGTAACTCAATATAGACCTATTAGCTTATGTAATGTGGTGTATAAGATTATCTCCAAAATGTTAGCAACGCGCTTAAAAAGAAGAGAGATGGAAAGGAGGGTTTATGCGCTATCAAACTTGATATGCGTAAGGCTTATGATCGGGTTGAGTGGCCTTTTTTGAAGGGAATTATGTTGAAACTTGGATTTCAGGAGAGATGGGTTAACCTTATTATGCAGTGCGTATCCACTGTCGAATACAAGGTCCGGATTAATAATGAAGAGAGTGAGAGATTCAAGCCTACGAGAGGCTTAAGACAAGGAGATCCTTTATCACCCTACCTCTTCTTATTATGTACGGAAGGTCTTACTGCTCTTTTGACGCATGTGGAGGAGAATGATAATTTTTATGAAATAAAAGTGTGTAGAGAGGCCCCCTCTATTACTAACCTCTTCTTATTATGTACGGAAGGTCTTACTGCTCTTTTGACTCATTGATCCTCATGAAGGCGAATCTTCGCAACGCGGAGACTTTGAAATCTATTCTAGACTTGTACTGTGCTGCCTCGGGACAAATGGTGAGCGTTGATAAGTCTAGCCTTTTTTCAGCCCGAATACGGGAGTGGACACCAGGGAACAAATTTGCTCAATCATGAACATCATGATCGAGGCGCTCAATGACAAGTCTCTGGGTTTGCCAGCAAATGTGGGCGTAGATAAGTCCGCTTGTTTTCAGTATTTGATCGATCGCATCGTCATGAAAATTAGCTGGTGGAAGGAAAAATTACTATCTACAGGGGGAAAGGAAATTCTTCTTAAGTCTGTTGTCCAATCCATCCCTACCTATGCGATGTCCGTCTTCAAAATTCCTAAAAAAAATTGTAAAGGAATAACTGACACGATGTGGTATTTTTGATGGGGTGATGACGACAACCATAGGAGGATGCATTGGATGGCATGATGGAAAATGTGTGTCCCAAAAAACCAAGGTGGTATGGGATTTCGTGATATCCATTGTTTCAACTTGGTGTTGCTGGCTAAACAGGCTTGGCGCCTTCTTGAGAACCCAGATTCTTTATGTGCCAGCATATTGAGAGCCAAATATTTTGCTAATGGAGACTTATTGAATGCAAAGCTTAAGAAGGGATCTTCTTGTTGGGGATCATAGCAGAAATTTAAAATTTTCTACGCATCACCAAGATCAATCTATGGAGTAATCTAGCAACGAGGGGAAGGAGAGTGCATCTACATACCCTTGTAGATCGCTAAGCGGAAGCGTTTTAGTGAACGGGGTTGATGGAGTCGTACTCATCGTGATCCAAATCACCGATGATCCTAGCACCGAACGGACGGCACCTCCGCGTTCAACACACATACGGAACGGAGACGTCTCCCATGCCTTGATCTAGCAAGGAGGAAGGAGAGGTTGAGGAAGAGAGTCCAACAGAAGCACGACGGCGTGGTGGTGATGGAGTGGCAGTTCTTTGGCAGGGCTTCGCCAAGCTCACGCGGAGGAGGAGAGGTATTGGAGGGGAGGGGCTGCGCCAGGTTCAAGGGTGTGGCCGCCCTCCCACCCCTCCACTATTTATAGGTGGGGAGAGAGGGGGCCGGGCCCGCTAGATCCCATCTAGGGTTGGGGGCAGCGGCCAAGGGGGGAGGAGTGCCTCCCAAGTCAAGTGGAGGCCCTCCCCCTTAGGGTTTCCCCTCTCCCATGCGCATGGGCCTTGGGGGCGCTGGTGCCCTTGGCCCATTAAGGTTAGGGCGCCCCCATACAGCCCATGCTGCTGTATTGGACGTGGACGAACATTTTCCGGACCTTCGGACCCCTCCGGAATCCTCCGGAACCTTCCAGAAGCTTCCCGGTACAATACCGGAAAAAACCAAACTTTTCCCGGAACCCGAACAACAACTTTCCATATATAAATCTTTACCTCCGGACCATTCCAGAACTCCTCGTGACGTCCGAGATCTCATTCGGGACTCCGAACAACATTTGGTAATCACATACAAGTCTTCCTAATAACCCTAGCGTCATCGAACCTTAAGTGTGTAGACCCTACGGGTTCGGGAACCATGCATACATGACCGAGACAACTCTCCGGCCAATAACCAACAGCGGGATCTGGATACCCATGTTGGCTCCCACATGTTCCACGATGATCTCATCGGATGAACCACGATGTCGAGGATTCAATCAATCCCGTATTCAATTCCCTTTGTCCAGCGGTATTGTACTTGACCGAGATTCGATCGTCGGTATCCCGATACCTTGTTCAATCTCGTTACCGGCAAGTCTCTTTACTCGTTCCGTAACACATCATCCCGTGATCAACTCCTTGGTCACATTGTGCACATTATGATGATGTCCTACCGAGTGGGCCCACAGATACCTCTCCGTTTACACGGAGTGACAAATCCCAGTCTCGATTCGTGCCAACCCAACAGACACTTTCGGAGATACCTGTAGTGTACCTTTATAGCCACCCAGTTACGTTGTGACGTTTGGCACACCCAAAGCACTCCTACGGTATCCGGGAGTTGCACAATCTCATGGTCTAAGGAAATGATACTTGACATTAGAAAAGCTTTAGCAAACGAACTACACGATCTTGTGCTAGGCTTAGGATTGGGTCTTGTCCATCACATAATTATCCTAATGATGTGATCCCGTTATCAACGACATCCAATGTCCATGGTCAGGAAACCGTAACCATCTATTGATCAACGAGCTAGTCAACTAGAGGCTTACTAGGGACATGGTGTTGTCTATTTATCCACACATGTATCTGAGTTTCCTATCAATACAATTCTAGCATGGATAATAAACGATTATCATGAACAATGAAATATGATATAATAATAACTAATTTATTATTGCCTCTAGGGCATATGTCCAACAGTCTCCCACTTGCACTAGAGTCAATAATCTAGTTCAGATCGCCATGTGATTAACACTCGCAGGTCACATCGCCATGTGACCAACATCCAAAGAGTTTACTAGACTCAATAATCTAGTACACATCACTATGTGGTTAATACTCAATGAGTTCTGGGTTTGATCATGCTATGCTTGTGAGAGAGGTTGTAGTCAATGGGTCTTGCCATATTCAGATCCCTATGTATTTCGCAAAACTTTATGACATATCGTAGATGGCTACCATGTTCCACTTGGAGCTATTCCAAATTGTTGCTCCATTATACGTATCCGGCATCTCTACTCAGAGCTATCCGGATAGGTGTTAATCTTGCATCGACGTAACTCTTTACGTCGAACTCTTTATCATCTCCATAACAGAGAAACATTTCCTTATTCCTCTAAGGATAATTTCGACCGCTATCTGGTGATCCAGTCCTAGATCACCTTTGTACCCTCTTGCCAGACATGTGGCAAGGCACACATCAAGTGCGGTACTCAGCATGGCATACCATATAGAGCCTATGACAAGAGCATAGGGGACGACCTTCGTCCTTCCTCTTTCTTCTGCCGTGGTCAAGCTTTGAGTCTTACTCAACTTCACACCTTACAACTCAGGTAAGAACCCCTTCTTTGACTGATCTATTTTGAACTCCTTCAAAAACATGTCAAGGTGTGCGTTCTTTGAAAGTATCATCATGCGTCTTGATCTATCTCTATAGATCTTGATGCCCAATTTGTAAGCAGCTTTATCCAGGTCTTCCTTTGAAAAACACTCTTCAAACAACCGTTTATGCTTTCCAGAAATTCTACATTATTTCAGATCTACAATATGTCATCCACATATACTTATCAGAAATGTTGTAGTGCTCCCACTCACTTTCTTGTAAATACAAGTTTCTAGCAAACATTGTATAAACCTAAAAGCTTTGATCACTCTATCAAAGCATATATTTTGACTCCGAGATGCTTGCTCTAGTCCATAGAAGGATCCTTAGGATCGACAAAACTTTGATTGTATCACATACAACTCTTTCTTACGAAAACTGGTAAGAAAACTTGTTTTTGACATCCATCTGTCAGATTTCATAATCGAAAAATACAGCTAATGCTAACATGATTCCGACGGACTTAAGCATCGCTACGGGTGAGAAATTCTCATCGTAGTCAACTCCTTGAACTTGTGAAAAGACTCTTTCCCACAAGTTGAGCTTCATAGACGGTAACATTACCGCTCACGTCCGTCTTCTTCTCAAAGATCCATTTATCTCAATGGCTTGCCGATCATCGGGCAAGTCCACCAAAGTCCATACTTTGTTCTGATACATGGATCCTATCTCGGATTTCATGGCTTCTAACCATTTGTCGGAATACGGGCTCACCATCGCTTCTCCATAGCTCGTAGGTTCATTGTTGTCCAACAACATGATATCTGAGACAGGATTACCGTACCACTCAGGAGTAGTACATATCCTTGTCGACCTACGAGGTTCGATAGCAACTTGATCCGAAGCTTCATGATCACTATCATCAACTTCCTATTCAATAGACGTAGGCTCCATAGTAAACATCTTTCTATGTTGCATCACTCTCTGGTTGAAGTAAAGGTTCAACAACCTCATCAAGTTCTATCTTCCTCCCACTCAATTCTTTCAAGAGAAACTCCTTCTCGAGAAAGGACCCGTTCTTAGCGACAAACAATTTGCCCTCGGATCTGAGATAGAAGGTATACCCTACTGTCACCTTTGGGTATCCTATGAAGATGTGTTTGTCCGCTTTGGGTTCGAGCTTCTCCGGCTGAAGCCCTAAGCATCGCATCCCCAAACATTAAGAAACAACAACTTTGGTTTCTTGCCAAACCAATGTTCATATGACGTCGTCTCAACGGACTTAGATGGTGTCCTATCTAAAGTGAATGCAGCTGTCTCTAACGCATAACCTCAAAATGAAAATGGTAGATTGGTAAGAGACATCATAGATCGCACCATATCTCATAGTGTTCGATTACGACGTCCGGACACACCATTACCTTGTGGTGTTCCAGGTGGCTTCAACTGTGAAACAATTCCACAATGTCTTAAGTGATTGCCAAACTCATAACTTAGAAAATCCCCTTTTGGTCAGATCGTAGGAACATGATCTTATTGTTCTGATGATTCTTAACTTCACTCTGAAATCGCTTGAACTTTTCAAACATTTCAGACTTGTGCTTCATTAAGTAGATATACCTATATCTACCCAAATCGTCAGTGAAGATGAGAAAATAGCGATATCCACCGCATGCTTCAATTCTCATTGGATCACACGCATCATCATGCATGATTTCCAACAAGTCACTTGCCCATTTCATTGTACCTGAAAACGGGGTCTTAGTCATCCTGCCCATGAGGCATGGCTCGCATGTGTCAAGTGATTCAAAATCAAGTGACTCCAAACATCCATCGACATGGAGTTTCTTCATGCATCTTACGCCAATATGACCTAAGCGGCAGTGCCACGAGAAAGTGGTACTATCATTATTAACTCTACATCTTTTGGCGTGAACATGTGTATTACCACGACCGAGATTCAATGAACCATTCACATAGGGTGCATGACCATGAAAGGTATCATTCATGTAAACAGAATAACCATTATTCTCTAGCTTAAATGAATGATCGTATTGCAATGAACATGATCTAATCATATTCATGCTCAACGTAGACACCTGATAACATTTATCTAGGTTCAATACTAATCCCGAAGGCAGATGGAGCGTGCGATGGTGATCTCATCAACTTTGGAAACACTTACAACACACATCGTCACCTCGCCCTTAGCCAGTCTCCGTTTAGTCCATAGCTTTTGCTTCAAGTCACCAATAATAGTAACTGAATCAGTATCCAATACCCAGGTGCTACCAGGAGTACTAGTGAGGTACACATTAATAACACGTATATACTTTGTTGAAGTTGCCAGCCTTCTTATCTACCATGCATTTGGGGTAATTCCGCTACCAGTGACCGTTCCCCTTACAATAGAAGCACTTAGTCTCGGGTTTGGGTTCAACCTTGGGTTCCTTCACTGGAGCGGCAACTGGTTTGCCATCCATGAAGTTTCCCTTCTAGCCCTTGCCCTTCTTGAAACCAGTGGTCTTGTTAAACCGTCAACACTTGACGCTCCTTCTTGATTTCTACCTTTTGCTATCTTAAGCACTGCGAACAGCTCCGGGATCAACTCCATCCCTTGCATGTCATAGTTCATCACGAAGATCTAGTAGCTTAGTGATAGTGGCTAGAGAACTCTATCAATCACTATCTTATCTGGAAGTTTAACTCCCACTTGATTTAAGTGATTGTAGCACCCAGGCATTCTGAGCACATGCTCACTAGCTGAGCTATTCTCCTCCATCTTGTTGGCAAAAGAACTTGTCAGAGGTCTCACACCTCTCAACACGGGCATGAGCCCGAAATCCCAATTTCAGCACTTGGAACATCTCATATGTTCTATGGCGTTCAAAACGTCATTGGAATCCCGATTCTAAGCCGTAAAGTATGGTGTACTAAACTATCAAGTAGTCATCAGGATGTGTCTGTCAGGTGTTCACAACATCCACAGACGACGTTGTAGGGGTTTGTACATCGAGCGGTGCATCAAAGACGTAAGCCTTCTGTGTAGCAGTGAGGACACTCCTTGGACTACGGACCTAGTCCGCATCATTGCTTACAATATCTTTCAACTTAATCTTTCTTTAGGAACGTATTGAAATAGGGAGCTACAACGTGAGCTATTTATCTACAACATATTTGCAAAGACAATTTAGACTATGTTCATGATAATTGAGTTCATCTAATCAAATTATTTAATGAACTCCCACTCAGATAGACATCCCTCTAGTCATCTAAGTGAAACATGATCCGAATCGACTAGGCCGTGTCCGATCATCACGTGAGACGGACTAGTCATCAACGGTGAACATCTCATGTTGATCGTATCTTCTATACGACTCATGTTCGACCTTTCGATCTTCTGTGTTCCGAGGCCATGTCTGTACATGCTAGGCTCGTCAAGTCAACCTAAGTGTTTCGCATGTGTCCCGAGGCCATGTCTGTACATGCTAGGCTCGTCAACACCCTTTGTATTCGAACATTAGAATCTATCACACCCGATCATCACGTGGTGCTTCGAAATAACGAACCTTCGCAACGGTGCACAGTTAGGGGGAACACTTTTCTTGAAATTTTAGTGAGGGATCATCTTATTTAAGCTACCGTTGTTCTAAGCAAATAAGATGTAAGACATGATAAACATCACATGCAATCAAATAGTGACATGATATGGCCAATATCATTTTGCTCCTTTTGATCTCCATCTTTGGGGCTCCATGATCATCGTTGTCACCGGCATGACACCATGATCTCCATCATCATGATCTCCATCCTCGTGTCTTCTTGAAGTTTTCTCGTCATCTATTACTTCTACTACTATGGCTAACACTTTAGCAATAAAGTAAAGTAATTACATGACATTTATGTTGACACGCAGGTCATAAATAAATTAAGACAACTCCTATGGCTCCTACCGGTTGTCATACTCATCGACATGCAAGTCGTGATTCCTATTACAAGAACATGATCAATCTCATACATCACATATATCATTCATCACATCCTTTTGGCCATATCACATCACAAGGCATATGCTGCAAAAACAAGTTAGACGTCCTCTAATTGTTGTTGCAAGTTTTTACGTGGCTGCTATAGGTTTCTAGCAAGAACGTTTCTTACCTACGCCAAAACCACAATGTGATATGCCAATTTCTATTTACCCTTCATAAGGACCCTTTTCATCGAATCCGATCTGACTAAAGTGGGAGAGACAGACACCCGCTAGCCACCTTATGCAACTAGTGCATGTCACTCGGTGGAACCAGCTCATGTAAGAGTACGTGTAAGGTCGGTCCGGGCCGCTTCATCCCACGATGCCGCCGAATCACGATAAGACTAGTAATGGCAAGTAAATTGGCAAAATCGACGCCCACAACTGCTTTGTGTTCTACTCGTGCATAGAAACTACGCATAGACCTAGCTCATGATGCCACTGTTGGGGATCGTAGCAGAAATTTAAAATTTTCTATGCATCACCAAGATCAATCTATGGAGTAATCTAGCAACGAGGGGAAGGAGAGTGCATCTACATACCCTTGTAGATCGCTAAGCGGAAGCGTTCTAGTGAACGGGGTTGATGGAGTCGTACTCGTCGTGATCCAAATCACCGATGATCCTAGCGCCGAACAGACGGCACCTCCGCGTTCAACACACATACGGAACGGAGACGTCTCCCATGCCTTGATCCAGCAAGGAGGAAGGAGAGGTTGAGGAAGAGAGTCCAACAGCAGCACGATGGCGTGGTGGTGATGGAGTGGCAGTTCTCCGGCAGGGCTTCGCCAAGCTCACGCGGAGGAGGAGAGGTATTGGAGGGGAGGGGCTGCGCCAGGTTCAAGGGTGTGGCCGCCCTCCCACCCCTCCACTATTTATAGGTGGGGAGAGAGGGAGCCGGCCCCCCTAGATCCCATCTAGGGTTGGGGGCGGCGGCCAAGGGGGGGAGGAGTGCCTCCCAAGTCAAGTGGAGGCCCTCCCCCTTAGGGTTTCCCCTCTCACATGCGCATGGGACTTGGGGGGGGGGGGGCTGGTGCCCTTGGCCCATTAAGGTTATGGCGCCCCCTACAGTCCATGCTGCTGTATTGGACGTGGTGGAACATTTTTCGGACCCCCGGACCCCTCCGGAATCCTCCGGAAGCTTCCCGATACAATACCGGAAAAAACCGAACTTTTCCCGGAACCCGAACAACAACTTTCCATATATAAATCTTTACCTCCGGACCATTTCGAAACTCCTGTGACGTCCGGGATCTCATCCGGGACTCCGAAGAACATTCGGTAATCACATACAAGTCTTCCTAATAACCCTAGCGTCATCGAACCTTAAGTGTGTAGACCCTACAGGTTCGGGAACCATGCAGACATGACCGAGACAACTCTCCGGCCAATAACCAACAGAGGGATCTGGATACCCATGTTGGCTCCCACATGTTCCACGATGATCTCATCGGATGAACCACGATGTCAAGGATTCAATCAATCCCGTATTCAATTCCCTTTATCCAGCGGTATTGTACTTGACCGAGATTCGATCGTCGGTATCCCGATACCTTGTTCAATCTCGTTACCGGCAAGTCTCTTTACTCGTTCCGTAACACATCATCCCATGATCAACTCCTTGGTCACATTGTGCACATTATGATGATGTCCTACCGAGTGGGCCCACAGATACCTCTCCGTTTACACGGAGTGACAAATCCCAGTCTTGATTCGTGCCAACCCAACAGACACTTTCGGAGATACCTGTAGTGTAACTTTATAGCCACCCAGTTACGTTGTGACGTTTGGCACACCCAAAGCACTCCTACGGTATCCGGGAGTTGCACAATCTCATGGTCTAAGGAAATGATACTTGACATTAGAAAAGCTTTAGCAAACGAACTACACGATCTTGTGCTAGGCTTAGGATTGGGTCTTGTCCATCACATCATTCTCCTAATGATGTGATCCCGTTATCAACGACATCCAATGTCCATGGTCAGGAAACCATAACCATCCATTGATCAACGAGCTAGTCAACTAGAGGCTTACTAGGGACATGGTGTTGTCTATTTATCCACACATGTATCTGAGTTTCCTATCTATACAATTCTAGCATGGATAATAAACGATTATCATGAACAATGAAATATGATATAATGATAACTAATTTATTATTGCCTCTAGGGCATATTTCCAACACTTCTTTCACATGGCAAAGTATTATGTCGGGAGTTAGTACTTTGAAGAATGGGTACATTTGGGATCGACTATTATAGAAAATGGCCCTCCGGTACAAGAATAGAAAAATTGAAGCTGGGCCATTGGACTGAGGATGGATGGCACAGATTCTGCTGGAGGATGTGTACAGACAAATGCATGATTCTATGAAAAAAGGACCTTCATCTCTGTTGAATTTGCTTCCTACATTCTGTGCCATCAAACGAGAGCCACACCCGTATTTCATCTCCCAACTACTTCCCGACGGCAGCGGCGCTCCAGCTCTGGCGTCACAGCTCCGTGATCTCGGCGGTGACCTGGGTGGCGACTGCGACGACCCATCGTTGGACTGGTAAGGCCCCGCTCCTCCTCCTCTTCTTCAACCCCCCCCCCTCCCAAGTCATACTGTTAATTTCTAGGGTTCTTGGTCTTGGTCTTGATAATTTCTAGGGTTCTTTGCTTTATAATATAAAGCTGGAGGAAACCCTTTTTCTCATAATTTCTAGGGTTCCTGGTCCGGTGGGAAGATTGAATTATTGGTCTTAATTGTGAATACAAATGAGCTCACATGGCGGTCAGATCCCTATTCTAGGATCCGATCTCTCCTTTCTGAAATCAACAAAGGTATGACGACAAGGGGGGAACTAGCTGTCAGATCCCTGTCTTAGTAGTTGTAAACAATTGTGTGGATTAATTTATCAAATGTTTTTACTCTGAGCCTGAACTACAGGGTTGCAATGTTTTGGCATCAACACTTGTAAAAATATTAGCAGGGGAATAACATCAAATTAAGTATATATTTTGAGATGGTCTTCACATACATGCCATATTGCTGTAAATTAGTTAGGTCTGTTGGTCTGTAAATTAGTTAGGTCTGTTGGTGACAGGGAAAATGGCTGAGTTTGGTACTTTGATATGATGGAGTGACCACAACTTACATTTGGCATTTTGGCTGACTAGTGACGAAATGGTAGTCACCCGAACGATTTCTGTGCAAATTAGTGATAGAAGAGATGAAACTTATAGGTCCAAAAACAATTAATCACACAGCATCGATGTTCTGAACAGAAATATGTGTACTTAGTCTGAAGATGTATATTCTGGACAGAATTGTTGTGTGTTGAACACCTTTCTTATTTGGCCACTCCTTTTTTGTTCTACAAACAAAATTAAGCTGAATGTATATCATAATAGCATTGTCCTGAGATGGGATAAGTAGAGCTTGGGGTTATGGGTTTCCTGATAAGTAATGCTACATGTGTACTAGTTAATCAATTATCAGTCACTCCATTTTGTTAACAAATCTCATTCATAGAGTCTATTTTGTGTTCTCTTTTAGTCAAGGCGAAATGTGAGTCTGCATATTGTACATTAAGAATAAATAGAATGTAGCAAGAAGTCAATCCAGTCCTTTAATTTTCTCTCAAAAGAACAGTAAAAATCATTTGCCAATATGCGGTCTTCTGTTGTTTCTTATGCATTATGTGCTTTGTAGATACTAGCTGCCCTATGGGCATCAAATATACTGGTTGTACTACAGTCAGAACTAAAATGTTTGGGAGAAATGTCAAGTTGTATATTTTGTACACCTAAACTTTTGGTCTTTCTTTTCTGTTCTGAAACCTAAATAACAGGGTGATTTGGCATTGTTGCCTCTTGCATGCACATGGTCGTGTTTCCTAATTCTCCTATTTCCTGGCCAGAGGGTTTCAGAATAATTGATCCATCCATGACGTACGCAACATTGGCGAGATGAGAGAGCCGTTTGTTCAGCACAGAAGCTTGACCAAGGTGAATAATATAAGTTTTACAACAACGATGGCTGCAGTTTTTTTCTTCTGAAATTTGACTAATAAGAAGTTCATGCCGTGGCGTTTTATTTGGATATTATTTTTCTGAATGACGAACAACTGTATTTGATAGTTCTGAATTTGGAATTTTTTAGTTGATTGTGCTTCAGTACATAGATTGAGTACATATATATATATATCATTACAACTGTTATGGTGATTGGCGATTTTATGAGCCGTCCATCCACCCTGATCTGACGGTGGGGAAATAGGAGTTACAGGGAGTTACAAAGCTAAAATTACGGGAAATTACCCACCGTTACAAAATTTTAGTGGGACCAGTTGATTTTTCCAAGGGTAAATCCGTCACACGATAGCCTGCGGTGCCCACATTGAACCCACGTATCTACCTAGCTGACCACGCCTCCGTGGGGATTAGGGATCGCCACCGCATGGCTCCGCCATGGCCACGTCGCCGCCGTCCACCTCCGCCATGGCCGGCCTAGCGCCGCCGTCCACGTGCGCCATGACCGGCCTAGCGCCTCTGTCCACCTCCTCCGTGGCAGCCATGGAGCCGCTGTCCACCTCCCTCATGTCCGCCCCGCCTACCTCCACGGTGCTCAGCCCAGTGCCGTTGTTTACCTCGACCATGGCCCCCAGCAGTTCTTCACATCACCAATCCATCCCCCTATCCGACCATTCCCATCGCCGGCAAGGTCCGCCGGAAGAGGCTGACATGAATCCCCAAGATCAAGATCGCCCGAGAGGACTAGATGATTGCAGCGTCAGAGAAGAATTTGTAACAATCTACAATAAGGTAAACCCCCTCTTCCAATTAGCATAAAAGCTCCAAGTTCTCCCCTTTGTTCTCCAATTAGCATATTCTCTGGATGGTCTGCAGGTTCGAGTAGGAACACGAACACATCAATGAGGTCTTGTTTCATTAGGATAATAGAACACATAATCTGTACAAATAGGATGTAGTATTTTCATTTGCTGAGTTGATGAATAAGGTTTAGTTCATCTTATACCAGAATGGCATGAATCATGATACTATGTGCTTCCGTGGCAAACATAATTCTAGAACACTAGAAACTCCACATACGTGTACTAGATAACAGGAGATACAAGCGGAATATTACAAGTGTTGAAAATTAACAGTAACTAGTAGGCTACAGAGTTTACGTCACTAAATTCATAATTGCAGATCTAGCATAAAAATGGTTAGTATAAGAAGTAATATTTTCTTCTGTTCATGTACTCAAAATGTAAAAGAAATTATCACTAGAACTATCCGAAGAGAAATATTCTAAATCAAAAGGAAATGGTTGAGTCTCCAAGGAAATAAGTGGTTAAAAGACAAGGAAATCATGTAGGTCGTAATTTACATTTCAAGTCATACATAGAAATTAAGCAGTAGAACTGACTGATTGGAATCCTCTGAAACTAAATATGCCCAGTTTGCTAGACACATTTAACTTGCTCACTTCATTCTGCTTACATTACTTCATGTCCTCTAGTCTCTGCATCCTTTCTGATGAATTTCTAAAGCTCTGTTTGCCTATCTTGGATTGCAACTAACCTGAACTCTTTGCATTGCAGTATCATGCCCAACTAAATTCCACAACAAGCTAGCTTGAACTATCTGAATAGCTTGAATAGCAGAAGCAGTAGCAGTAGCGGTCAGTACTGAAGTTGATCTACTAGGATGATTTTATATTTATGTCTCAAAATTTCTGGTGCCTCTCGCTTCATAAGAAAATATTAAATCTCTAATATATTACGTGTTTATCTAGAAGCCGCTCCATTCTTTGTTATATACTTCTGTTTAACCCAGTATCACATGATATATGTACCGCTACTACTGTTTTCTAAATGCATTTACCTCAGTGTTCACAGAGTCTTTTGAGTATGCTTTTATTTCCGGAGGACGCATCCTGAGTGACTACACATGAGCAGTTTTTCTTGCTCCAGGGTCGAGCCTCAGAACAACTAGTTAGTAAGTTTTTCTTTTGTTCTTCACGGAATTGATTACCACGATTAATCTCATAATTTCTATGTTTTTTATTTTGCAGACCTGGACATATACGAAAGCACATCATTAGAGCCAGAGGGAGAAGATCAAGGTATATGTGATAATTTATATTCCCTAGGAAAATATACGATGAGGCTCCAGTCAACATATCCTTACCTGGGAGGCTGGGAAGATATTTGGCCGAAGTGCTCTCTCCTAGCTGTGAGATCTAGTATCTTCTCGTGGAGGTGTGGATGAACGACCCCTCCAACGTGCAAAAAATTGGCACATGGAGCTGCCGGAGCCAGACGGCCCAGCCTCACCGCCGGTAGAAAAGCGCAGGATCGTGCATGGCGTCATCATCTATGTTGGATCAGTGGAGGATCACAGCACCACGTTGATATGGAAAGAGATGATTTGCCAAAGAAAAGACCCATCTACTTTGCAATTACTATACTTTGTCTATAAGAAGTTACTGCACATATGCATTTCCCTATCAGTATTCTGCGCTAAACGAGGAAACTTGATATGTATGATTTGTCATAAGTTGGAACCAGCAACTGCTTCTTCCATCTGTTCATCAATTTGTAGTCCATATATTTTGCTTATAACTATACATCAGTTCCTACTTTAGACAGAGGCTGAACTTCTTGTTTCAAAAACTTGGAAAACACTTGTGATGCAGTGGCAACCCGCGGGGCATAAATAATCTACATTATAATGTCACTAAAGGAAATCACCTAAAATAGATACTACAACTCAAAGTTGTATTATCGACACTTATAGGCATGAACGACTGATACTTGTAAGCCTATGAGCTCGAACGAGTGAGACCCATACTTCTGAGCCCGAACGCCTCATAGCTATACTCGTCAGTCCGGACGACTAAGAGCAGTACTTTTAACCTTGAACAGCTACGATCGGTACTTGTGAGCTCGGATGACTCAGAGAGTGGTACTTTTGACCTAGGACGATTCACGGTTATTCGTAGTGGTGCGTGTGGGGCCTGGCGACCCAGAGTGATTTCTAGTGGTATTTGTTGGTAAGGGTTATTGAGAGTGACTATTAGTAGTGGTATTGGTGGCCTGGATAGCGTAGAGAGGTATGAGATGGTATTGGTGGCCCGGACGAGCCATAGTGGTACTTATGGGTACACTAGCACTATGGGTCGTTCGATCTACTAGGACTATGGATCCCACAAGTATCGCTCTTAATCGTCCGGAACCACAACTACCTTAACAGATAGTCTCGACACACTAGCACAATTGTACTTGTGGGCCCAGATGTAGGATCGAAAGTATGTCTAGAGGGGGGGTGATTAGACTACTTGAACAAATAAAAACTTAACCTTTTCCCAATTTTAGTTCTTGGCAGATTTTAGCTATTTTAGGACAAGCCAAGCAACCATCACATAATTCAAGCAAGCATGCAAAGAGTATATTGGCAGCGGAAAGTAAAGCATGCAACTTGCAAGAATGTAAAGGGAAGGGTTTGGAGAATTCAAACACTATTGGAGACACGGATGTTTTTCCCGTGGTTCGGATAGGTGGTGCTATCCTACATCCACGTTGATGGAGACTTCAACCCACGAAGGGTAACGGTCGCGCGAGTCCACGGAGGGCTCCACCCACGAAGGGTCCACGAAGAAGCAACCTTGTCTATCCCACCATGGCCATCGCCCACGAAGGACTTGCCTCACTAGCGGTAGATCTTCACGAAGTAGGCGATCTCCTTGCCCTTACAAACTCCTTGGTTCAACTCCACAATCTTGTCGGAGGCTCCCAAGTGACACCTAGCCAATCTAGGAGACACCACTCTCCAAGAAGTAACAAATGGTGTGTTGATGATGAACTCCTTGCTCTTGTGCTTCAAATGATAGTCTCCCCAACACTCAACTCTCTCTCACAGGATTTGGATATGGTGAAAAGAAGATTTGAGTGGAAAGCAACTTGGGGAAGGCTAGAGATCAAGATTCATATGGTAGGAATGGAATATCTTGGTCTCAACACATGAGTAGGTGGTTCTCTCTCAGAACATATGGGTTGGAAGTGTAGATGTGTTCTGATGGCTCTCTCTTTGAATGAAGAGGAGGTGGAGGGGTATATATAGCCTCCACTTAAAATCCAACCGTTACACACGATTTACCAATCTCGGTGGGACCGAATCAACAAACTCGGTCAGACCGAAATAGTAAACCTAGTGACCGTTAGAGATTTTCGGTGGGACTGACATGCAACTCGGTAGGACCGATATGGTTAGGGTTTGGGCATAACGTAATCTCGGTGAGACCGATTACACAAACTCGGTGAGATCGATTTTGGTAATTAGCTAACCAGAGAGTTGGTCAGGCAAACTCGGTGGGACCGATTTGCTCTTTCGGTGAGACCGAAAAGTTACAAAAGGGAAACAGAGTGTCTGCATTGCAATCTCGGTGGGACCGATTCGCTCTTTCGGTGAGACCGAAAAGTTACAAAAAGGAAACAGAGAGTTTGCAATCCCATCTCGGTGAGACCGAGATCCCTACCGGTAGAACCGATTTGCTAGGGTTTGGCAGTGGCTTATGACATGTGAAACTCGGTGGCGCCGGATAGAAAGAATCGGTAGGACCGAGTTTGGCTTAGGGTTTAGGTCATTTGTGGATATGGGAAAGTAGCTGAGAATTTTGGAGCATATCATTAAGCACATGAAGCAAGAGGCTCATTAAGCAACACCTCATCCCTCCTTGATAGTATTGGCTTTTCCTAAAGACTCAATGTGATCTTGGATCACTAAAATATAAAATGGAGAGTCTTGAGCTTTTGAGCTTGAGCCAATCCTTTATCCTTAGAATTTTGAGGGTTCCAATTTCACCATCCATGCCATGCCAATCATTGAGCTTTCCTGAAATGATTGTCTTGGAATAGCATTAGCTCAATGAGCTATATGTTGTTATGAATTACCAAAACCACCTAGGGATAGTTGCACTTTCAATCTCCCCCTTTTTGGTAATTGATGACAACATATAGATCAAAGCTTCGACAAATGATAATAAGCATGAAATATATCGTCGCTTTGAGAAGTATGTGATAAGTAAGAGCTCCCCCTAAATTTGTGCATATTTAAAATTTGCTTTGGACTGCAAATGCACAAGAAGTTAGAATTATGGGTTACTCTTCCATGTCACATACATCTTGGTGGAGCGCTCAAAATGATTAATAATGAAATACATGCACTCATCACCAAGAAAAAGTGAATGATCACGTAAGATAGATAAGATATATCAAGCATGCATAAGTGTAGCTTATGATCAAACACATGATCATCAATGTCTCACAAGCATATCAAAGTATCTCGACCAAAAGGCAAACAAAGTTTGAAACACCACCAAATAAAGCAAGAGAGAAAAAAACAACACTCTCTCTCTCGAAGCCTATGATCTATACATTTTTCTCCCCCTTTGACAACAAGTTACCAAAAAGTTCCTAGAAAATGCATAGTGCTAGATCGACTCTCAGGCTTGATCTTCTGGTGGTGGTGGAGTCCGGAGCACTCCAAGGACGAAGCCTTCTGTAGATGTGGTTGGAGTTGAGGCTGAAGTAGATGCTGGAGCTGCTGGAACTGAAGCTGTAGCTGCAACTGGCACTGCATGTGATCTCTGAGCTCTCGGCACTCTGGCAAATGCATCAGTTGTAGTCTTGCCTCTCCTCTCCTGCATGTCATCTTGGAGCTGCTCCACTGCAGTCTGAATCTCTGTCACCTTGATATCCAAGTCATAGAACTTTTGTTCTACGATTCTCTCTAAGCTTGCCTGGTTCTGAGTTAGGGTGGCCAGTCCTTTCTCAATCCGCAGGGTGGATGCAATCAAGTAACCAAGCTGCTCTTGTTTGGTCTTCAAGAAGTACTCAGATGCCTCCTCTTGAGTTGGCATCTTGGCAGCTTTCTCCTTCCTTGCCTGCTCCTTCTTTGCTTGTGCATGGGCTGAAGATGGTTCATCTTTGGTCATCACAACTTGGTTGTCCTCGAAATCTGGATGGATGGGCAGGTGTTCCTTGTCCAACAAGTATATGCCTGTGCCCATCTTTGAGTTGATTAACTCCTGAATTTGAGGGGCATATCCACAGCTCCTCTTCTGATCAGCTGCTGTCCTCTTAATGGTCTCTACCATGAGGCTCATCACCTTGAACTTCTGTGGCACATCAAATATATGAAGCAAATTGATTGCATGGCCTCTGATCATCTTGTGATCACCTGACTTGGGCAATAAAGTGTGCCTAAGAATCCAGTTGATAGTTGGCAGCCCTGACAAAAGATAATGGACTGAGCCAAACTTGAACGTATCAAGTGCTTCATTTGGGATCTCCTTGTACATGTTTGACATTGAGTTATGATCCATCTTCTTCTTGGCATATATGTCCAAGTCATCTTCCTGCTCTTCTGGGGCATTAATGAGTTGTGCCCACTCAGCAACTGTTGATTGGTACCTCGTACCTTCAGACATCCAAGCAATCCTCCCATCTGGATAAAAATGTGATGTGGATTAGAATTGCATGATCAGCTCTTCATTCCACTTTGTGAGCTTCTGCCCAACAAAGTCAGCTACTCCGCAAGCTATGAAGCTGTCCTGCACTCCAGGGTAGTGCTCTTTGTTTTCCTTGATGTATTCCCAGTCGACCCATCTCATATCACAAACTATGTGCTTCTTATCAAGCAGCACTGTCTCATAAAAATCTTGCTGTTCCTTGGTGTGAAACCCGTAATCGACAGCAGTTCTTCTCCTTTAAGCATACGGGTCTGCTTCTCTCCACTTCCTGAGCCCTGAGTCTCTTCTGAGCTTCATGTCCTCAGCCACAGGATGAGCATCATTGTGGTCTGGGATCTTGGGCTTGAGCTTTCTCAGAACATGCTCTTCATCATCTTCTTCAGCAGCTTCAGGCACTGGGGCCTTGTTCTTTTCAGTTGCAGGTATGCTCCTCTTGTATTTCTCTTTGGAGCTGTCTTGACCTTTGATGCAGCCTTGGGTGCTTCTTTGGGCTTTGATGCAGCAGCCCCTAATCTTACAGCATCACCGATTAGCTTGGGTGCCTTAGGTGCTGGTGCAGCAACCTCTTCTTCTTCATCTTCTTCCATGATGGAAGCCTTTCCAAGCACTCTGGCTACGGTCTTCTTGACCCTTTCCTTCCTTTTCTTGCCCTGGCCAATATCTCCTTCTTCAGATTCCATAGTGAACTTCATAGTTTCCTCAGGAACAGCCTTCCTAGGCTTGGAGGTAGGAACTCTCCTAGCAGGTGCTTTCTTGTGCATTCCTGGCTTGATGGTTGTAGCTGAGCCATATTCCTTCTTTAGCACAACTCTCTTGGAAGTTGCTTCCTCTTCTGCCACATAGTCCTCATCCTCTGAGTCGGAGGTTCTCTTCTTCCTTTCTCTTGTGGCAGCTTTTGGCAGGTTGCTAGGGGTGCTCCTGCTGCCATCATCAGAAGAACTGGAGGGACTAGTGCCCTCACTCATTTGCACTTGCTGCTCTGACAAATTCTGGCTATCACTTTGATCTGACATGATGAACAAGCTGTCTGCTGACCCTGTGAATAGTTTATAGATGAGGTAGAATAGATGAGCATCACAAAATGCAGAGATTTTTTGCAAAAGAATGATTCAAAAACTTAGTTTTAGTTTCCCACAGAAAGCATCTCGGATCTACCGATTTTTAAACTCAGTGATACCGAAGCAGTTTTTGGAACCTAAACTGGTGAACTCGGTCAGACCGAGTCACAGTTCGGTGGCACCGAGACTGCTAGGGTTTCACAAAGTTCCAAAATCGGTCACAGCGATAAGTAATTCCCGGTCAGACCGAGTCTCACTTGTGCAATGGCATAAGCCAAATCAGTGGGACCGAGTTTTTCAACTCGGTGGGTCCGAGATGGTTTCGGCAGAAACCTAACCCTAAAATTTTCGAATCAAAACTAATCTACGAACGCATTGACTGGATAGGAGTGTTTCAATCGTGGCAGGAATCAATATGATCACAATGTGCTAGGAATCGGATTGGGGAATAGCACAAAGATCGAGTCCATACCCTAGTTCGGCAGAGACTCGCTACGGCGGCAACGGCGGGGTTGAATTCCCATTGACGGTGATGGAGACCAGTGACTGGAGGCGGCTGGCGGCGAGGAGACGATCCGGAGACCACGATGGCAGAGCGAGCTATCGCGCGGGCGAAGGGGTTCGGAGAAATTTCCAAATTTTTGCCCGTGACTATATATAGCCCGACCCTGTCAGTGTGACCGAGTGGAACAACTCGGTGGCACCGAGATGCAAAACTGTATACAGTTATTGCAACTCGGTGTGACCGAATGGTTCAAATCGGTTGCACCGAGATCGAAAATTCAGATCAACGTAATGATCTCGGTAGGACCGAAAGTAGGATATCGGTCAGACCGAGAATCATAAAGAGGTTTTGGAAGTTTAAGTCTATGACAAATCGGGGACTCCGAGTGCTCCTCACACAGAGTGGTTCGAATCTGACTTGATCAAATTTTGTGATGTAGCATGAATAGAGTTTGAGACGAGAATAGCATAGATAGCTAGAGGAGGTTCTTAGGCATTCTTGTCCATCCACTTGGCAAAAGGAGATAAAACCAAACAATCAAAACAACAAGTGGATGTCCTCGAATGAGTAAAATATGCAACCAGCATGCTCACACAATAAGATGGCAATTGAAATATGTGACAAAGCATGCACAACCAATTCTAGCATCTATCAAGCAATTTGCGATGACTAGGTCATCTATATATGAGTATATTGACTTAGGAGTCAAGTGAGAACACTTGATCATAGGTCATACTCATCGTTTAAGCTCAAGTGGGGTTACCACTTTTACATAAAGCATTGTTGTGTTCACATCTTTAGAGCTACTTTAGCTCAAGTCTTAGAGTAAAGCTCCCCCTAGATGTGATATCCCCCCTAAGAGGGATGAACTAACCTTGGGTTTTGTCGATGATAACTTCATGTAGATGTTGAAGATGTGGATGCTCAATGTTGATGTAGATCACTTGGAGCTATCCATTTGAGTGAATTGCACTTTCAATACCTACATGGGTTAGTCCCACAAGGAACAAACAAGGATATCCATAGACATAGAGTGATGCACACACAAGATGATGTCCATGAAAACTTTTAGGTTACCTTGTCCCTTGTCTTACCAACAAGAGGGTTTTTGACTCCTTGAACTAGTGCAAGATGTGGAAGTTGATTGCACTTGTTCTTGCCAAAATGATAAGAGTGAAGTATGTTGGTGGAGTCACCCTCAAGAACTCTCTAGTCTTCTTTTGGATCCACACCATCTTGATGGGAATCCTTGGAGTTGTAGTCGTACTTGATGAAGTGGAACTTGAAGTGGTCTTGGGAATCCACTTGACTAAGGTCTTCGGAGCTTCTTCAAATGCATCAATTTCCCCTTGAAGCTTGTCCCACTCGTAGAAAAAGGGTCAAACGTGAAGCACATTAGTGCCGGTTTGTATTTGAGCCGGCACTAATGTATACATTAGTGCCGGTTCCAACGGCTAGCCGGGCCACTTTCATTAGTACCGGTTCGTGGCGAACCTTTAGCACCGGTTCGTGCCACGAACCGGTACTAATGAGAGTGGTGGCAGGATGTTGTCAGACAGGTGCCCCTCCATCCCCTTTAGTACCGGTTCTTGGCAAGAACCGGTACTAAAGGTCGTCCTACATAAACCCTTCGTCCACCCGAGCTCGCTCTGTTCTTCCCCTTTCCCCTCTCCTCTCTGTTCTTCCCCTCTTCCTCTCGAGCTCATCACACATTTTGCCCAAAATTTGTCAAGATTTGAAGGCCCCCATCCATTCAAATGATCACAAAGGTTAGCAACTTTGTCCTTTCATCTCTCATTGCTAGATTAGCTCTTGCAATGCTTTATATAGTGATTAATTTGTGAGTTTAGTAATTTGGGAGGATATATATATATATATGCTAGTATTTGATTTATATGCAATTTGAGGTCAAAAATAACACTTAGTTTGCATATGTAGGTGTGGTTTACTTAGTGCCTTCTAAATCTCCATCGTACCCACCGTCGATCGCCCGCACCGTCCCGTCGCCGGCACCACCTTGTGGTGAGCCTCTAGTTCATGAAATTTTATATAAAAATTGATGTTTGTGTGATTTGGATATATAGTTACTCGTATAATTATCTTACCCGTATGTTGTTTGTTATACATATAGTGCCATGGTTTTGATATCCGTCCCCGTCGGCCCTAGTCCTTTTTATGATTCGGATGTGGTATGTATATTCTCTTTTAAAACTAGTTGCATTTCGTGTTTATAACAAATTATGCCCATCAAGTTGACATAGAAATTTTTTCTAGGAGGTATGTGAACCGGAAATTCCAACCGACCCTATTGCCGAGAGGTTAAATTTAGTTGAAAGAGAAAACGAGTACTTGAAAGAAAAATTGAAAAGAATTGAGGGGGAGAAGATGGAATTGGAGTTGCATGTTGCCGATGTCGTCGATGATCACAAGATGAAGATGGAGAAAATGCGCTTGAAGATTAGAAAGATTAGAAAATATGCCATCCATAGTGAGGCTTGGTATCATTATGCTGTTGGATCCATTGTTACCTTAGTTGCGATCTTGATCATATTTGTTGTTGCATTTAAATGCTTTAGCTAGAGAGTTATTTGTTTGTTGCATTTAAGTGTTGTATGAACTTTATGTATGAACTTGTATTAATTTGGTCTATTCGGTGTTGTGTAATGAAGATGAGCCGGCAATGGATGTACGATGACCGATGCTCTCCCCAGTTCGTTAAGGGCGTGCATACTTTTCTGCTTGCGGCTGAGGCAAACAAGCGAGCGGATGGTTTTATGCCTTGTCCATGTGCTCGCTGTAAGAATGGTCACAATTACTCTATGTCAAGAACCATTCACGTCCACCTGTTTAAGTCCGGTTTCATGCCCCATTATAATGTTTGGACCAAGCATGGAGAAAGAGGGGTTATGATGGAAGACAATGAAGAAGAAGAGGACGACGGCAGCTATCCTGGCCATGGGTTCCCTGAATACGATGATACAACAATGGGTGAAGAAGCTGAGCCGGTAATGCGGGAAGAAGCTGAGCCGGCAATGCGGGAAGAAGCTGAAGAAGAGGCATCAGATGAGCCCGTTGATGATCTAGGTCGGGCCATTGCCGATGCAAAGAGAAACTGCGCAAGTGATTTGGAGAAGAAGAAGTTGCAGCGCATGTTAGAGGATCACAAAAAATTGTTGTACCCGAATTGCGTAGGTGACAAGAAAAAGCTGGGCACCACACTGGAATTGCTGCAATGGAGGGCAGAGAATGGTGTATCTGACAAGGGATTTGGAAAGTTGCTGGTAATGATAAAGGATATGCTTCCAAAGGACAACGAATTGCCCGAGAGTACGTACGAAGCAAAGAAGGTTGTCTGCCCTCTAGGGTTAGAGGTGCAGAAGATACATGCATGCCCTAATGATTGCATCCTCTACCGTGGTGAGTACGAGGATTTGAACGCTTGCCCGGTATGTGGTGCATTGCGCTATAAGATCAGCCGCGATGACCCTGGTGATGTCGAGCGCCGGCGCCCCAGGAAGAAGATTCCTGCCAAGGTGATGTGGTATGCTCCTATAATACCACGGTTGAAACATTTGTTCCAAAACAAAGAGCATGCCAAGGCGATGCGATGGCACAGAGAAGACCGTAAGAAAGACGGAAAGTTGAGAGTACCCGCAGACGGGTCGCAGTGGAGAAAAATCGAAAGAAAGTACGGGAAGGAGTTTGCAGATGAGGCAAGGAGCGTATGGTTTGGTCTAAGCGCAGATGGCATTAATCCTTTTGGGGAGCAGAGCAGCAACCATAACACCTGGCCTGTGACTCTATGTTTGTATAACCTTCCTCCTTGGTTGTGCATGAAGTGGAAGTTCATTATGATGCTAGTGCTCATCCAAGGCCCTAAGCAACCCGGCAACGACATTGATGTGTACCTAAGGCCATTAGTTGAAGAACTCTTACAACTGTGGAATGGAACAGGTGTACGTGCGTGGGATGAGCACATGGGGGAAGAATTTGACCTAAAGGCGTTGCTGTTCGTGACCATCAATAATTGGCCTACTCTCAGTAACCTTTCAGGACAGACAAACAAGGGATACCGTGCATGCACGCACTGTTTGGACGATACCGACAGTATATATTTAGCTAATAAGAATGTGTACCTGGGACATCGTCGATTTCTTCCGAGCAGGCATCCCGTAAGAAAGAAAGGCAAGCATTTCAAAGGTGAGGCGGATCACCGGACGAAGCCTCGCCACCGTACTGGTGCTGATGTACATGATATGGTCAAGGATTTGAAGGTGGTCTTTGGAAAGGGTCCTGGTGGACAACCTGTTCCGAATGACGCTGACGGACGCGTACCCATGTGGAAGAAGAAATCTATATTTTGGGACCTGCCCTATTGGAAAGACCTCGAGGTCCGCTCCGCAATCGACGTGATGCACGTGACGAAGAATCTTTGTGTGACCCTGCTTGGCTTCTTGGGCGTGTATGGGAAGACAAAAGATACACCTGAGGCACGGGAGGACCAGCAACGTATGCACGGAAAAGACGGCATACATCAGGGTCATGCAAGCTACGCTCTTACCAAAGAAGAGAAGGAAATCTTCTTTGAATGCCTGCTCAGTATTAAGGTACCGTCTGGCTTCTCGTCGAATATAAAGGGAATAATAAACATGGCAGAGAAAAAGTTCCAGAACCTAAAGTCTCATGACTGCCACGTGATTATGACGCAACTGCTTCCGTTTGCATTGAGGGGGCTTCTACCGGAAAACGTTCGATTAGCCATTGTGAAGCTATGTGCATTTCTCAATGCAATCTCTCAGAAGGTAATCGATCCAGAAATCATACCAAGGTTACAGAATGATTTGGTGCAATGTCTTGTCAGTTTCGAGTTGGTGTTCCCACCATCCTTCTTCAACATCATGACGCACGTCCTAGTTCACCTATGCGAAGATATTAACGTTTTGGGTCCTGTATTTCTACACAATATGTTCCCCTTTGAGAGGTTCATGGGAGTCTTAAAGAAATATGTTCATAACCGTGCTAGGCCAGAAGGAAGCATCTCCAAGGGCCGTCAAAATGAGGAGGTCATTGAGTTTTGTATTGACTTTATTCCTGACCTTAAGCCGATTGGTGTTCTTGAATCACGGCATAAGGGCAGACTGGATGGAAAAGGCACGCTAGGAGGGGAACAAATAATATGTATGGACGGACATTCTCTCACTGAAGCACACTACACAGTTCTACAGAATTCCGCCTTGGTGGCTCCGTATATGGATGAACACAAGAATTTGCTACGCTCCAAACACCCGGAGCGGTCTGATGACTGGATTACACGTGAACAAACCAGGAGTTTCGCCAGCTGGTTGCAAGCACGTACCATGCATGACACCTCTATTGAAGATGACCTGTACTTGCTGTCCCAGTTACCATCTTCGAATATAATGACTTTCAAAGGGTACAAGATAAATGGTAATACATTTTACACGATCGCCCAAGATAAGAAGAGCACCAACCAAAACAGTGGTGTCCGCTTTGATGCAGAAACCAAGACGGGAAAGTAAACATATTATGGTTATATACAGGACATATGGGAACTTGACTATCGACGTGGTTTGAAGGTCCCTTTGTTTCGGTGCAAATGGGTCAATATGACACGAGGCGGGGTAACGGAAGACCCGCAGTACAGAATGACAACAGTGGATCTCAACAATCTTGCGTATGCAGACGAACCATTCGTCCTAGCCAATGATGTGGCACAGGTTTTCTATGTGAAGGACATGTCTACCAAGCCAAGAAAAAGAAAAGATAAGGAAGCGAATGCATCGTACGATGAGCCAAAGCGGCACATAGTTCTTTCTAGGAAGAGAAACATCGTGGGAGTGGATGACAAGACAGACAAGTCAGAAGATTATGAAAAGTTTGATGGAATTGCTCCATTCACAGTGAATATTAACCCGAGCATCCCGTTAAATGATGAAGATTTTCCATGGCTACGACGCAAAAGGACACACGCGAAGAAAAAGTTTCACACCCAAAGATCTGGGATGTGATCGGCTTAACTATCATCACTTTCTTCTGTGTTTCACACCCAGGAGGGAATCTCTGTAATAATTAGGGTAGCTAGTTATGTGTTTTGGCATTTGAAACGCGAAGAAATTTTATGTGCAAGCAAATTCTTTCATGCATTTACTGATTTTTTCAGCTAAATGACCCTGAAATTGAAAAGCATTTCAAATGAACTCAGAAAAGGATGAAAGTTGGCATGGTATCATAATTTCACCCACATAGCATGTGCAAAAAAGTAGAGAGGGTTACCGCAAAAACTGGATGCACTTCGTGTACAAAATGGACAATCTGTTTCGAAGTATCAGGATTTCGGACGAAAACTCATCCGTTACAAAGGCATTTCATTTTTTAAATAACCTAAACATTACCAAATTGAATATAATGATAAAAGACACTAATATTAAACATTAGAAAAAAGAATCACTGAAAAATCTATTTTCAAAGTTAAGTTATTCACAAAAATAAATAAAGCAAAAAAAATAAGAAAAAAAAAGCCCACCTACTGGGCCACAGCGGCCTGCATACGACTAGAAACACAAATTCAAGTTGGGCCAGGATGCAGGCCCGCTAGCCCAGTAGGCCCAACAGGGCATCGCAGAAGAGGTAGGCCCAGAAGGCCTGCTTAAGAGAGGAGCTCGAGACAGCAGCGACGGCGGGGCTTATAAGCAGGTGCGAGTGCCCCTCGGCTAGCGAGGTGGGACTAAACTTTTGTGCCCCTCGCCTGGTAGCGCACACCCTTTAGTACTGGGTCGTGGCACCAACCGGTACTAAAGGGGGGGGCCTTTAGTACCGGTTGGTTCCACGAACCGGTACTAAAGGGGGTGCTTCCCGCCGCTTGGCCTGGCCAAAACAGGCCTTTAGTACCGGTTGGTGGCTCCAACCGGTACTAAAGGTGCCTTCTATATATACATCACTTCGAAAAATTTCATTCTCCCTCTGTTTCTTCCCGATCGATCGACGCCGTCGCCGCCCCCGCCCTACGCCGCCCCCGTCGCGCGCCGTTGCCGTCGCCGCCCCCATCCTCGTCGCCGCCCTCATCCCCGTCACTGCCCCTGTCCCCGTCGCCGCCCCCGTCGCCGTCGCCGCCCTCGTCTCCGTCGCCGCCCCGGGCCCGTCCCCGTCGTGCCGTCCCCGCGTCGCCGCCCCGTCACGCCCCGGCCCGTCGCCGCCCCGGCCCGTCGCCTCGCCGTCGCCGTCGCCCCGTTGTGAGCTCTCCCCCTCTAACCCCTCTCCCTCGCCCCCAGTGGCCACCATGGGCGCCGCCCCTCCCCGAGCCCATACACACACACAAGCATGATGAACACACACACACGCACATTTCCTTAAGTTAATTAGTATATACGTATTTTGTATGTTTAATTAGTTTAGATTTTTCAGATTATTATTTTTTCACTAGTATATATGTATGAATGCATGTTAGATGGATATAATTAGTGTTTAATTAGTATGGAATTTTTTGAAGCGCCTCAAATACAATAAAGATATACTAATAAACAAGCATCAAGAAAAAGAGGTAGAGGATAGAATGCTAGAGTTCTTGAAGCGCCTCAAATACAATGAAGATATACTACTTTCTTACAACTTCCAGTGAGTCACACTTTCTTGTACTACAAATTCTCTGTTTTTGCCCACTAGCTAGCTAGCTACATGTTTTTGCTTACATATGCCCGCTTAATTAAGACATGCAAACGTGTGTGCATGCAGATTTCACTGGATCTTGTGTATCATTAAAGTTGACGCCGGAACAGTTGAAATACTGGACTCGCTACTTAAAAAACAAAGTGACTATAACATCTTGTTTGGGATAGTCAACAGGTAATTTCAATCATTATTAACTATATACCTCGGCCTATTTAGTAATTCGTCATTTCATGATATGAACTATTTAAGAACCCCTTTATTCATTTTCTTTGTCGGCGGGCAGGGCTTGGGCAAGGTTCATCAGTGTCACGCAAGGCGAATGGAAACCAAAGCTGAAATGGTTTCGATCCAAGGTAACTAATTAAGTAGTACTAGCTAGCTAGCTAGCTAGCTACCATCTCTTTAATTATCATGCTTGATTAATTATTATCTGATCAAATTAAATTCCATTCTCGTAATAAAGGCCCTGAAGCAGGCGCAGGGGACTGATCTGTGTGCATTCTGCGTTTGCGAGAACATTCGCATGATGGCGTCCGAAAGGAGCAGATCTCAAAGACAGGAATGGGTACGCTTGTCAGAACACTATTCACAATTTTTACACCATTATCGATATCTAGTCACACAACTAATACACATGCATATTGATCTCCTTCTTAACAGTTCAAAGAGGTGCGGGACAAGCTACTAGAAACGGAGCGTGTAGAAGCACTTCAAGAGGAAATAGCGGGATTTTTGCTCGACCAGGTCATAAATCCGAAGGGAGAATACTATTACCCGCTACCGCCCCCATGAGCCACTTCCAATTGTCATCGTGCTCCGAAGGCACCAATTAGGCTAATGCCACTGGCTCCGAAGGCAACATGCATATGTAGGAGAAATTGTATATGGCTATACATGTGTGTATGTGTGAATTAATATGGTTTGTGAGACATTGATGATATATATATATATATATGATTGGTTCTACTAGAAATTCTATTTATATATATATATATATGCATAACGTGTACAATGTGTAGTACCGTAAAATACAAGCAAACGAAAAAGAATTAAAATGGAAAACACAAAATTAAATGAAAAAGAAATCATAAAACCAAAAACCCCCCAAACATTTTAGTACCGGTTGGTGTTACCAACCGGTACTAAAGGGCTCCCGGCCCCCGGAGCTGGCTCGTGCCACGTGGTTGCCCTTTTGCACCGGTTCGTGCTGAACCGGTACTAAAGGGGGGGGGCCTTTAGTGTCGAAACGTTAGTGCCGGTTCCTAAACCGGCACTAAAGGGCCTTACGAACCGGTGCTATTGTCCGGTTCTGCACTAGTGTCCTTGCCTTTTTGCTTGTAGTCTTGTGGTGGAAGATCATCTTGAGCTTGTGTCCCCTTGAAGGAAGTATCATACTTCTCTTGTTGAGGAACAAACTTTGTCTTGGGGTATTGATCTTCTTCCCACTCAACTCCATTGGCATTGAACTTTCGTTCAAAACCAACACCTTGATTCTTCCGGTGCATTCCTTGCTTGCGCACAATTTCCTCACATCAGTTCTGTGCTAGATCACCATCACGTGCGTCCACTCATGGCTCACAAAAACATAAACAAAAGTTGGTAATATATATATAAGCATCCTATTCTAGACCTCCAGATCCCATGCCAAGAAAACTGCACAGAGGTGAAGGCTGGTGAAAAACTAGACATGAAGCCTTTTTGTCAGCTAAGTTTAAGTTGATTCAGACAACGCTCGCAACAAAGGGAGAGGATGAACAATGATGGCACTATGTACCCTTTTTCATTCATGCACATGATATGAGAGCAATGCGGGTATTCATCGCCCCCATTTTTTTCCCAAGCTTTTGGACTGCAAATAGAGAAGTAAAACTGTGCCAAGGACTACTGATCATTGTTGTCTGAAAACACGGGAGAGAGATCAGAGTTTAGAGAACATCGTCAACACCTGCAAAGGACGGCAGAGGACAACGAATCACATTTTTGTTCCACCCACTACCCTTTTTTGTTCTAACAAGGAAAATTATGTCACTAAGAAAATCAATAACAATCTAGCTATTGCAGTGTCCTATGTAGCATGCAATCAACCATTGAAGTTTTCATCGAAACAGGTCACATTCTTAAGCTGATTGGAAGTAATGATCCTGACAGGTCGAAAATAATGATCACTCATCCTACAGGTCGGAAATAATGATCAATGAGGTGCTACATGTCGGAAATATAGTACACTTCTTGCTTTTCACTCATCCTACAGACCAGAAATAATGGTCAATGAGATGCAGCTGCAGGTAAGTTTGTCACAACATGATATTTAATATCATAATAAACTATAATTGGCATGAACTCTGGGTGATCCACACAGCTATAGTAAGTTAGGTAGTAACCAATTTATTCTAGTTGCAGCGAGCACAAAGAGAAAAACAACTAGTTATTAATAACAGTGGCGAATCTTATAGAATCTATGCTTAGAAGCCAACTCTTGCATGCTCTAACAGATAAATAGCAAAATAAGGAATTTCAGCAGCAACAAAAAGCATTAGAGACCGCTCGATTAAACATACAAAAGTCAATGCTTAATTAATATGTCAGGAAATTTGGATGACCGGACATATCTTGCAAAATATACTTGCTAAATTATGCAATGCCAGTATGGTAAAAAATGTGGTTAGGACTATGAGGGAAACAATTTAGTGCACTTGTCTTTTTTGTCTAACAATGTTCTTATTTGTGCAATAGCCCTATCCAGAAACAATGAGATCCTTTTCTAGTTTTATGGTATTAATAGTTGCTAGATCAAATATAGTAGTTAAATATTCTTGAAAATTCCTTATGTTAGAGTGGAAGCTTTGGAAAGTTAGTACTAAGGAGCTAGATGAAGGGGAAGAAACTAAAGGATTAACTAGGCAGATAAAGATAAATTGTGCATACTTTTCTAGTCAGTTGCGGGGAGGTCCAGATCCAGTTGCTCCCAACCTCATGAAGCTAACAATATGTTGCAGTCTCTGACCAATCTCCAGTTGCATCCCTGCTCGCCCGCCATAGCACTTACAACTGCGGCTCCTTCATCCTCCCTGTCCTCATATCTCTTGATTAGTTGGGATCTGCAGATAGTACTGATATGATATAGAGACAGCAGATGCAAACAATATAATTTCTTTACTACAAATAGAAGCGCAATACCTAAACGGATCAATGTAGAAGAGAAGACCAAACAGGCAATAGCAGCTGGAGTTATGTTGGAGATGGAGCAGTAAGGTCATTCCATGCTCACGGCGTCCAAAAAAAATATGCTCAGGGCATCTCTCCTTCCACCCCACCCTTGCCGTTGTACTCCACCATGCTCCTCCACGTCCTTGAGGATCCTGCACCGGGCGGCATGCACGGCAGTGGATGCAGCCACGGTGCCTTCACCGCGGACCCGCTCGCGCCGTTTCACGATTCATGAGGGACCCGGCGGGAGCGGGAGCGGGAGATTAATCCGAGGGCCAAGGAGGAGACCTTCTGGGGAAGGGGCGCTGATGGTGGGAGAAGCTGGAAGTCATGGTCGGAGCCGTTGGCAGGCGAAGTGGCGGCGGCCGCCGGCGGCTCTAGGGTTAGCATCGCCGGCGAAGGAGGGTGAGAGGATTCAGAATGAGGGATGGACTCTGCGTGGCTCTGTCTTGGGCCTTGCTTGGCCTGGGCACGCTCGATGCTTCAACGTGGGACAGATAGGACTATTATACCCTTATTATAAAAAGTAATACTTTTAAGTGAGTTTTTCAGATCTAACGGACAGAAAAATCTTGAGGTGGAGTTACGTGAAATTACGAGGCGTAACTCGCCAACCATCCTAAAAGAGCTCATATATCATATGTGATATTATATACATGGATATTAAATCCTTCTCTAGCAAGGATTAACTGAATGGTTCAAAGCTGACAAGGATTTGCTCCCATAGATGAACTAATCCCTGCAGCCTGTAGGTTGTGGGTGATCACCCAAACCCAGCAGGGACCTGCAACTGAACAGAGCCGTAGGAAGTGATATCTTTCTTGACAAGATTTTCTTGATTACATGTACAAAGAGGGGGGGAAGGAAGATTGTCTTTGAATGATTTGAGGGCCATGTGAGGAAGAAATTTTGGATAGGTGTCAGCTCTCTGTTGTATAACTGAATGGTCACCAGTGGACAGTACCATGTATGCATTCGACCTCAAGGCGCAATCCTGGTCTGCTCTCGACTCGGCTGGCTAGGTTCCCCTGCCGCTCATCGGCATGGGCGGCACGGTGTTTGTGTTCAGCGTCCGCGTCAAGGATCACAAGCTCTACGAGCTCTGCTTCGACATGACCACCAACATGACATGTTATTCTACCAAAAATGACCCTCCCATCTTATGTATCAATTGATATTTATGTATGTCTGTTGTGTTGTGTTCTGGTAGGGCCGTAGGGGTGTTACAGATGTTTAGTTTTTTTTTTTGAAATGTCCAGATGTTTAGTTCTGATTGAAGGGTCTAGCTTAATTTTGTCATGTACTAAAATATTTGTGATGAGGATTTGTTGTCGTTGATGTTGTGTACTCAAATTTTGTGATAAGTATTGACATACCTCTTTGCCCAACTTTCTTGCATAATTAGTGGTGTCCAATAGTGTATTTAAATATGCGTGGCTTTTATGAGATTAGGCATTACTGCTGTGCAGAATTGAAATCCTGAAGGCCATAACGAATGGAAAGAAATATATGAGGTGGTTACTGTAAACGTTGTCTGACATATATAACCTTCCTAGGGGGTTTTCCTGAAATGTACGTTTAAGTGGACTGAGATCCCTCCAGGAAATCTGTGCCATCCACCTTCAATCCAATGGCCCAGCTTTGATTTTTCTATTTTTGCACCGAATGGCCATTTTCTATACTAGTCGCTCCTGGTACATTTGGCGAGTTGGATATGGTCAGTCCATTAATATTTGGGACGATGCTTGGATTTCTAATTGTGCTACCAGGAAAGTCATCACTCCAAAGGGGGGGTCACTTGTTGTCAAAAGTGTCGGACCTTATTGATCTCACATCAAACAATTGGGATGAAGATCTCGTTAATCAAACTTTGTGGCCCATTGATGCTCATCGGATCCTCGTGATCCCTCTCCCACAATATGACATGACGGATTTTATTGCTTGGAATTACACTAAGAATGGGACCTTTCTGTTCGCTTCGCCTATGTCGTTGAGTGGAATCACCAATATGGAAGGAAACTTAGCCGATCTAACGGATTGGGACGAACAAATTTTAACCCAATTTGGCATAAGATCTGGAACTTATCTTGTCCGGCAAAGGTTAAAAAATTTATTTGGAGGGCGTTGCATGGCACTCTCCCATGCTGTGTTACACTAGCCAATAGACATATGAAAGTGTTGCCAATTTGTCCTTCGTGTTCGTCTGGGCAAGAAGATACAAAACATTTGTTGTTCCAGTGCCAGAAAGCTAAGAAGGTGTGGAGAAGACTTGGTTTGGACGGAGTTATTTCTAGTGCTTGTGAAGTTGATTATGCTGGTGAGGCTATCCTGGAATTCTTATTACAATTGCCAAACCAAGATTTAGCTATTTTGGGAACCCAGAATACGCATGAGATGATTGCCATCACGACGTGGTATTTATGGTGGGAAAGACGTAAACTTGTGCACAAGGAGAAAATTCAAGATGCTAAACAAATATCTATGGGGATTCAAGCTCTTGCGGCCAATTATGTTATTGCTTCCTCTCCTAATGCTTCCATGAAGAGGGGGGGGGGGGGTTGGAGTCGCCCCCCGTGGGCTTTGTGAAACTTAATGTTGATGCTTCTTTTGATCATGACCTTCTTAAGGGAACGACAGGAGCGGTTCTCAGGGACGACAAAGGAAATTTTATTGCGGGGGCTGCTCAAAAATTGACTGGTGTGCAGACGTTCTCACGGCGGAAGCTCTAGCGCTCAGGTTTGGGCTATCCCTGGCACAAAGGGCGGGGTGTAATCGACTTGTCATCAATTCTGATAACTTAGAGGTCATCGAGACTATAAATAATGGAGGATGGTCGGCGGGAGTGGCGGCGGCAATTTTTGATGATTGTTATTTTATTGCTTGTGATTTTTCTATGTCCAAGTTTGAACATTATAATAGAGAGGCAAATAAAGTAGCTCATGAACTTGCCAGGTTAGCCAAATTTTCTGATACTGTTGATTGGTTTGAGGAGCCATTAAATGAAATTGTACCCTTCCTCTTAAACGATGTATCCATTATTTTGATTGAATAAAGTTATTATGTTTTCAAAAAAAAGGAGCCAGCCTCAAGCCCGTGAAATTGCCCAATGTAGCCCATTCAGCGGGAAAGTTGTAGCAGGCTCACAGCCCAATTCGCTGGGAAATTTGTGGATGGGCTATAGGCCTGGTGGTTCTCTCCTGGAATGGACAGAGTTGTTCGATAATGGGATTGCGTGCTTATTTGAATCAGTATGCTCGCTCACTTCGGGGTGGCAACAAGGTGTAAATTTAGGCCAACTCTCGCTTCTTCAGATCCTGGGAGCTGGGAATTGCTCGCTCCTCAACTCCACCTAAAATACACTACCGTGATAGCCAGCTTCTCAACTCCATAACCATGATTTGGAGCGTTTGGCTAAGCTCCAGACATCGAGTCGTGGAGTTGAGGAGCCGGAGGGCTCCCGAACATACCCTTAAGATAACACCATTATACATGCAAACCTCATATTGTATGCCACGCCCAGCCCTCTTCCTTGTCTTCGCGCAGACGGTCATACACGAGCTCCTTGACGGATCGCCATCCGACGCAATCCGCGGGGGTGGCCTTGATGACGTACACGGCATGCAGGGCAGCGGGTGGACGGCGTGTGAGTGCTGAGTGGTCGTCGTAGAGCATGGCACTGCCAGTGTGGTCCACGGCGACGACTCTGTCCCTGCCGAGGAGCGCGAACTCCATCCTCCCGGCGTCGTGCGCCGAGTGGGATGGGTAGAAGCTCATGGCAGGATCAGGCAAGCGCTCAGACTCCGGCGGCCGCAGCGGTGGCGACCACGCGGGGGCGGGCATGCCCCTGGGGTTGAAGAGGCGGGACGGATAGACGCGGTGCAGCGTGTACCAGGCTGACGACGCGTGCATGTAGTTGTTGAGGACCATGTACAGGAACTGCCAGCTCATCATCGCCGCCGGGGTCCGCCGCACAATCCCAGTTCGTAGATCGAGCTTGTCTTCCTCCACACGTCTTATAAGGTCTTCCCGAGTTCCACGGGATGGGTTCCGCGCTCCGCAGCGGTTGTGACAAGTCGAGGTTATCCAAGGAAAGAGTTCAACCTAACCATCAAACTGTGATCCTCACGATCATACTGATCGAGAACCTAGCCGAGCCGCGCGTACTGATGCTACTTTAATTAACTACTAACACGGTAACACCACACTAACCGTATGAATCGTCCAACCATGAAAACGTATAGACAGAACCAAAAGCGCACACGGTCTTGCTATCCGGTATCCACACAAATAGCAAGACCATAAGTATGTGTGACTCATCCATGGCTTTGCATCACCTTTAAGAAAGCAAAATAGCACTGAAGCCAGCATGGTCAAATTGCCGCTTATTTATACAGATAGCAGATAGCACCAGGCTAAGCCAGTGGCAATTCAACATTCAGTAGTTAGAACTAGCTCAGAAACAAGATAGAAATTTACAACACACAAATGGAGATATCATGGAACATAAGCAGAAACCCAACATTGAAATCTCTCCGCCCGATACAACAATCAAAATGCAAGCACACTAGTGAGGTGGAGTTGACAGGTGAGCTTAACACAACATGCTTGAAAAGCATTACGCATTGAAACAATGGGATGTAACTTCAACCTTTGTGCCAGAACGAATGTCTACATAAATTAAACAATATACACAAATTAACAAGTTCAGCAGACAAATCCACAAGTCCACTTCAACCTTCCTACAAGTCCACTTCACGGGTGACCGGTGCTAGGTGCATGCCACATACAGGATCCATGTCCAGCAGACAAATCGGAGGAACATACGGCCCACAACCCATTTCTGCATCTGCACCACTGGAATGCAACTCTAGATACCTGCCAAGCAAGAAATATCATCACTCATCATTCAAACAGACGTGTACTATATATTTATTCAGGAAAATCATTAGGAGCTGTTCTCATAATTTTTATATGAAGTCAAGCATTAAACATTCAGCATGGTTGAAATTGTGTGAAAAGCTCAAAAGTTGGAACATATCAGCATTATTAGACAAAACCAGAATTTGAAACAGAGAACAGCAACATGTCATTTCTAGTGTAGGGGCACACCTTTTAACTTGTAATACTAGCAGTTTTGGCTATCTCTGGTGTAATTAGTGCCTAACAGAACACTCAACACACGAGGGGCACACATGGAGTAGGAAAAACAGAAACGTCTTGTTTCTTGCTCACCAGGATACTTTTCAGAAATGTACGGGCTACATACTCACTAACAAATCAAATTTGATAAAAATTATGCAGTACAAGCCTCAAGCAAATGATCTTGCATCATCTTATAATCGATACTCCCACTGGTCCAAAATGACTCACTATATTTACTCTTCGTAGCATAACGCAATACTCTCACCACTATTTTAATGATAATATGCTAGAAAATATAAAAATGTTATTAATGATGAAAGAAGATTTTATGATGAATCTAGTGATGTTATTTTGATCATGTGTTCGATATATATGGAGAATACAATGATGTTATTTTGATCATGTGTTCGATATGGAGTATTAAACATCCATGATGGCCAAGATTGAAGAAATTAGACCGCGCATAAAGCATAGCTAACATATAGTTTGGACCAGCCAATGATGGCCAAGATTGAAGTGTCACGCTGAGCAATTTGAAAGTACAATTGAAACAATCAAGAATGGAGAAATAACAACCAACATATATCTAGAATAACCATCCATAACCTACAATAATATTGCTGCAAGCAAAACAATGAACAGCAGCATAAGTTTAATGAAGCCATAGTCATTAAGTATTCGAACAATCGTTACTTCACTGGTTATCACAATGATGCCAAATAAGCAGGCATGTGAAATGGCATGGCAACTAGCTTAGTAAAACTAAAATATCTGCCTGAACATTTGATACTACTTAGCATGACAATATTCGCACATCTCTGAGCGGAAATGATGATATGCATGCACATGGGGACCTAAGTAATCAGTCATCTTGAGAGAGAGAAAAGATGCTGCAGCTATATGTTGACAAGGTCATCAAGAAGTAGAAGAAACAAGTGATGCGACACTACTTACAAATTGTTAGCATTACACGAAAGCGTGTGAATATAATGCCATCAGCTAATCATCAGAAAATAAACTTTTTTTTGTTACACCACAGTGTAAAGGCATGCTAATTTATCTATTTTGAGATGTGTAAAGGCATGCCATTACCTGCAGCAAAGACACTTTCAAATGGATGATAGCAGGAAATCACGGTGAGATCGGGAAGTTTCTTGAGCTGCATTGACTCAAGATGGATCATGAAGGCGCCCATCACCGTCCACAGGAACACCACATTATTGACCTCAGCAAACCCTACTATGAATGTGTGCGCTCTCTTCTCCGAATTAAGGGGAATTAGCTTGTCCAGATCAATGGTTCTTCCCAGCTCCCATGAAGCAACACCATCACTATTTGTCTTTCTCTTCCATAGTTGGGCACTGAAGTTTGACTTTGACAGGAAGAGGAACCCAAGGCCACCACCCTCTGTCCGCAAAACTGTGAATTCATGTTTTCCTTCGGTAAACACATCGACTGGCGCCAATATCACAGCGATGCTCCGCTTCACCAAATCAAACTCGAGAATACAAACCAAATTCCCAACAAGCATACAGTAAAGGGAATTTTCAACCAGCACAGCCGCCTTGGGCCGATAAACCCTGGTGTAAAGGCTGCTCAAGTCGACCTTGGGCAGAAGCGGTGCCGAGAAGACGTCACCCCAAACGCGGGTCTCCGACGAGTAGACGCAGGCCAGTGCTCGTATGTGGTGTATGTCGTCGTCGTTGTCCACCACTAGCAAGACCACCTGAAAGTGTTGGACGTCTCCGGCAGCGCGAAGCACCGCCCCGTGGATCGCAGCCATGTTCACATGTCCCGTGAACCTTGGGGGAAGGGCGACGCGGTGCTGCTCGGCGGTGACGGGATCCCACACCAGGACCTGTTTCCGCGACGGGTACAAGAAGAGCACGAGGCCGTGGCGGGATCCGAGGGGAACGGCCTGGTCCCCGTCGTCCAACTGCAAGGAGAAGCGCCTGGGAGGGACACGGTCGGGACTCTCCAGCGTAGGCACGAAGTAGAGGCCGCGAGTGTCCATGTCGAAGAAGCCGACGAGGGGAGGGTTGCGGCGGTGGCGGAGGCGGAAGCGGCGCACGAATCGGGGGTCCGAGATGAGGCGGCGCCAGCGTCCGCTGACGAGGGAGGCGCGCGGGAGGGAGGAGGGCTGCGGGGGGAGGCGGAGGAGTACCTCGGTGAGGAGATCTTCGTCTTCCAGTGGTGGTGTCGCCGCCGGCGAGGTGTAGCCGCCGCCGAGGGTCGCCGCCATCTCGCCCTAACGCGGTGCGGGTGTGAAGAAAGTCACGATGTGAAGCGAAGTGGACCGGCCCAATGTTAAAGAGATTGAAATTAAAAAAAATGTTAAAGAGATTTAAGCCCACGAGCCCTCTAAAAATATATTTCAACCCACGATAATTTGGAGCAATTTGACATGAACCCATTGGCTCCATGAACAGAGTACGAAAGCGGTTCACTTCAAGAGCAGTTTGACAGGCATGCATCTCTCTCAAAAAGACCCTAAAGTGTGCAACAGTGAATATGCATCATCAGGGATCCTATGCTTCCTATTGTGCAGGGTCATGGTCATACACAATCGTCACAAGAAACAAAAACCACCACAGAAAAATAGACATCATAAGTTTACGACATACCGCAAAGTCTCGATGCTTTGAACTTGCAGCGCCTTCTTTTGTTTGTCCCCCTGCGAACAATTAGACCGGCATCAACACTGATACAAACACCATGGGTCCACGAGAAGCAACCTGGCCTATTCCACCATGGCTTCACTAGTAGAAAAAGGGTCATTTGTCCCGGTTCATAAGGCCCATCTGTCCTGGTTGGGGAACCGGGACTAAAGGGTCGTTACTAATGCCCTAGGCCTTTAGTCCCGGTTCTTATACTAACCGGAACAGATGGGCCTCCACGTGGCCGCTCCGGTGAGCCCAGGCACGAGGGCCTTTGGTCCCGGTTGGTAGCATCTACCGGGACCAATAAGCTTCCATGCCTCAGCATTTCAGGGGCTGGTCTTTTGGACTCTGCTATGCTTTATGTTACAAATTAAATTAGATGCTTCTTTTGCCCTAGTTCTATTTGTTTGAAAAAATAGGTGCACTTGCCAGTACACAAAGCAAGAATCGATTCCTTGTGTGTGAAGAGTTGGTATCCATGGTGTTGATTCAGTATCCTTGTGCCTAAAGTATTCAGATGTGATAAAAGTGCCATAGTTCTTAAAAACATCGATCATTATGTAGGTATACATGCATTTACATCAACATCAACACCCCTTAAAGACCGACGACACGAACATTCAAGATTGCCCAAGTCACCACAAATCGATGGGAACATTGCCTCCCACTGAAATAATATCTCGTCTTCATGAGACACACATGACGTCAAACATAAGGATGATCCCTGGCTCCTAAGCATCCGATCACAAGTTAAGTGTCACAAAATCCCAACTTCCATAAGGGGCGTGGCTAGGCAGAGGTAGCACTTGACCACCTCTCCTACCGTTAGTTCCTACTTAAACAAATTGAAATGGCTGATCCTTGCAGCATGAAAATTGTGAATGCAGTAATTTTTAAGTTTGCAACATCGTGACATAAAAAATCATGGCGGTATGGCACAAAGCATGAATATTGTTGCAAAACTTAGCACACACCCATGCAACACAAGTCCATTAGTAGCAACAATTCTCGTTTGTCACAACGAATCAATGAGAAAGTCATTCGTGTGCATGCAACACAGAATCCATGAAAAAAGTCTTCAACACAAACACAACATTTACAGTACAAATGTAAAGTCATTGCATCATGTACCTCGTGAGCTTGAAGCAAAACAAGCATGAATTTGCAGCTGCTTAAACAATGTATTCAACATAAAAAATATCATGGACTACTAAGCTTCATATGAGGCACCGGCCTCCCACCTTCTAAATCACCAAAAGTTTTCTGTCTAAACATTTGAAACACAAACACAAGGATCTCTTATTAAATGTTTGGCATGCATGCACACAAAAAGGTTTCACTATAAGTTGCAAGATTGTAGTTCATGCATCTACTGCTCCGGCGAGCATCATCAACGAAGCGGGTGTCCACTCGAGCGTTGTCATGTTAGCGGATGGGTGAGCCGTCCACTTCCCCATCCCACGTGGCAGCCTCAACTCTAATGATTCCATGGCAACTGTTGGTGGGCGTGAACAACCTTCTGTAGATACATGAGTGGTCAAGAGCATCCTCTCCAATGTGGGCGCGCTAGTGAACAACAGTTGCACCATGTCGAGGCAGTACTCCTGCCCAGAGAAGCCACTGAACTCCACCTCTTGGAGGCGGTCCAACGAGATCACATTATCTTTCCAGCTCCCATGGAGGTCGCAGGTGCTGCACCCCACATCACAGGGAGGACCATACTTTGGTGGTGATCCATTCAATTCAAACCGAGAAATACAATTAGTGACATTGAAGGCATAATCAATGCTCTAAATAGTGTATGGGGTACTATATGAAACGTTAAAAACTCACCTTGTGGATAAAGTTGTCTAGTCGGAGATGCCGGAGGTTGCTGCATCAAGCCAGGAGAGTGGTCACACATGCTTCAAAGCAGTGGCTATTTTTTGAGTAATATTTTAAGGTTAGGTTTGTGATGCTAGGGAGTTTGGGCATCTCTTCCAATTGATCCTCTGCCACACTTTTCTTTAGCTTCTGTATATGGAATACATAATTCGTTAAAGGTTATATAGTACTAATTACTCCCTTCATCTCATAATATAAGATATTATTATCTTTAATATGTGAGTATATTGAATGTTATAAAAGCGTATATTATGGGACAGAGGGAGTATATGTTGAACAATCCCCCACCAATGCCACCACCACCACAAAAATAAATATTCCCACCACTCGAGCGTATATTATGGGACGGAGGGAGCAAAATGCATGAGATTAATTACGTACTTTTGGAACATGTATGCTTAGGACGTGGCGATGGATGGGACTGCATTCTTGCAGTAGTTGGATCGCGTGGCTTTGGCGTTCGAGCTGGCAATAGTTGATGTTGAGGGAGAGATCGAGTGTCTGCAGCGCCGGTGCCCGGATGGTGAGGCTGTTAGGGGGCATGGTGTAGCAGTCCATGAAGTAGCCGTCCACGTGGAGCACCGAGAGCCGTGAGGCGTTCACATCCAGCACACCCCTCACGGACAGGTCCTCCAGGTGCAGGATCTCCAGCGCACTGCCATTGAGCTGTAGCTCCGGCAGCCAGGCCAGCTTCTTGAGTGTTAGCCTTTGCAGCCTCGGGCAGCAGGAGGACGAGGACAGAAGGCTGCTGAGGCGGCCGCCGTTGACCTCGGTGAATCTTATGGCGCAGAGGGTCAGGTCCGTTAGCGCATGGAACTCGACCGTGGGCGGAAGCAGAAGGAGAGCGTTATCTAACTCCAGCGACATGGACGTCGCCCCTGTGGAACTAGGCAGCGTCAGCCTGGGCCGCAGCTCGCCCATCGTTTGCCCCGGCACCCTCTCCCTCTCTGGCGTCTGCAGGTGGAAGGCTAGGGAACTAACCGCGAGCTCCATGGCACGGTGCAGCCAGACTTGGGCGCGCGCATCGCCGGGCCAGAGCCAGCTGCTCACCTTGAGCGTGTCCACGGAGGCGCCGCTGTTGGCGCGCCGCACCAGGACGTCATGCACGAGATCGTTATACCGCACATCAGCATCCGGATCAGCGGTACTGCATCCGACCTTGTCGAAGCGGAGGACGCGGCCGCGCATCCAAAGGTCGAGTACATACAACATTGTAAAGAACAGATGGTAACATACACACGACACGCCGATTGCACGATCTTCCCTGGAGATACCTCAAACCTCCAACGGCTTCTTGATGTCATTCTGTGGAAACAACATTCGCCAAGTGAATTACCGTTCTGGTGGAGCAGGTCAGCACATACTGATTCATGACGTGCCCCTCTTTGTCAACTAGAAACTTCATGAAGTTCCATTTGATATGCTCTCCAAATACACACAAGAAACTGGAGAAATCTTCCAGCCTTGTTCACATATAACATTACACACAAGCGTCATAAACTCATAATAGCTAGCATAAGTTGAGTGTTTAACTTGGTAACAAGTTCACGAACGATAATTACTCAAAAGCTCCACTGAGTTCAAACTACTGAAAGCAGGTGGTAATAAGCAGGGTTTATCTTCACGCTTCAGTCTTTAGAGGAAGCCCTTTCTTCATCCTCTATAAAATGGCAGCAATGAAAAAAAACTAGTGAAGAACACAGAATTTGAATACAAGATGAGTTCACAGTGATGTCGCATATTCAACACTTCCAAACACATGCAGTGCCTCCAAAAGACAATAGAGATAGAGAACTGCAGACGACTGACATCCAAAAAAGGTGGCTGATGGCGAAATATATAGTGACGGTACAGGACTGAAGTTTTATTCCAGTCCTGTTACAGAACAACAAGGGTTCTTGATTGCACAGTGGTTCAATTTTCAAAATCACATCAGGAACACTACTTTTCTCAGCGCAGTCAACAAGTATATGGAGTTATCTACACAAAAACATGCAACGGCACAACTAATCTTGTGCATGGCACAACTAAAAGAGCAAAAGAAAACAAATAGCAGACCCGTTTCAAACACCAAAAATGGACAACAAACAGATTTAGTGACCTCAGAACAATCATCAAGTTTCAGGGGATACAAGAACGAGCGAACTACTGAGCAGTTCAGAGGTAAGTGCCTTATTCTTCTCACAAGCAGGTCGCCGGAAAACAGGCTCGGAACTATAAACAGTTTGGTAACTACCAACATGCATCCAGGAGCTTTCAGGCATTCTTATTCTAAAACATCTAAAAATTCACATGGGGAACGGACAAAAACTTGACAGACACAACTACTGTAACAAATTGAAGGAGATTGGGACTCGAACCTGCATATTCGTCTCTGATTCCCATATGCGAGAATGAAGACGTTTGTGGCGGATATTCTCCCAAAATACAGCATCTTCAAGGTACTTCAGAAGATAATAAACGTAGAAGAAACAATTAGTCAAGTGTTGCCGCAAAATGGTTATTTACCACACAGTTATGACTTATGAAATTACATCAAAGCTGTCTCTTATCCTTTCCTCCTCTTCTTTTATCAGTTCTTCATCCTCAACTTCCTGCACCCAAGGAAAAAACACATAGTTAACATTGACGCAGCAAAAATATATATGCAACTGTGAAAGACAGACCACAGATATGTAACATTGAAGATACTAAAACGCTAGCCAGTACATAGATCACCGTACAGTGTTATGGGAGACGCGCCACTGCTTGTCATTACAAGGACCAAAACCAATTGGGAAACGGATGTCCACGTGGCCTCCTTTGAATAAACCAGCAGGGGGGTGCTTCATATCAGTACTTCCATTGTTTATACAGCCATGACAGATAGCTTCATCATCTAAAGACAGGTAGGAAATTTGTCATTTAAGTGTCAGATAACTAGCCTGGCTCAGATACAACGAGAATAGCTGAATAAGTGGCAAGAAAATGCATGATTGCAGCACCTACAAATGGCTGTGCGTGAACCAGTTGGATTGCGATATTACAAACATAAAGCTATGTATGCTATAAAATGGCATGAAGGGCAGACAAACAGGTCAGCAGTAAGGGCTCCACAATAAACCAGAAAAATATTCACAATTATTATATATTATATCTAAAAGCTAACTTCAAACACTATACCAAAAATGCCTAATTTGAGATAAGAGTGTAAACTGTCCTCGCCGTCAGCGTTAACCCCACAGAAAATGCTGAGAAAATACCCTAGCGTACCGACCTGATCTATATCTAACAGCTAATTTCAAATAGTATTCCAAAAATGCATAATTTGAGATAAGAGTGTAATCTACGTACCCTTGCTGTCAGTGTTAACCCTAAAGAAAGTGCTGATATAATATCCAAGCGTATGGTTCTGATCACGTGCGACTTCAGCGAAGAACAGATTGGCACTGCCCGCATCAGCAGCAGCTCCTTTAGTCTTCACAGTGATATTGAGATGATAGTACCATTTACCGACTCCTTCGCAGATTGCTTGCCAATGAACAATATCTTTGAGTTCATCTGCACGATCCTAGAACAAGCATGGATTGGATCAGTACTGTTGCATGGACAAAGCACTGACAATAAAATACAACACAAGCCTGGTAGCAGGACAGAGTGAAGGCGAGCGGGGTGGACAGAGAATGAACCTTATCATCGTTCTGCTTGTCCAGTAAAGCTTCAACCAGTCTTCGAAGCTTCTCCTGTTCCCCGTTGGCTGTCTGAACCCTTGTACAGACCTTCCTTGTACCATCCGGCCAGTAAAGAAATTCACGTATAACACGCTCCTTGTGTGGAAGTTCGTCAGGCCTAATTTTAGATCAAAGCATATATTATTAGTAGATGTTCGTTCTTCAGAGAAGGTAAACGATTTTTCTTGAGAGAGAGAGAGAGAGAGAGAGAGAGAGAGAGATAAGAACATTACATGGCCATGCTATTGCGACAAGCATAGGCAACAACAGCACTTTGAACGTCATCAAGGCTCTGGAACGGCCCCCCCAGAGCAGGATACGTGTGAAAAACTGCAGAACGATCCATTCTGACATAAACTGGTGTAGGCAAACCGGGGTCTCTCCAGGCCAAGACATGGTTGGTGTCCCAAGGCTTTGGAACCCTGCAGTGGGGAGGCTCGGTCAGTGGGTACAAGAACGATTGTGTGCTATACTGCTATGCTAGAAGATATATAAATACTACATGGGATTTCAACTAGATGGAGAGACAGACAGCAAAAGAGCAAAAGCTTTGGTGTCATACTCGTTGGGCTGCTGCGGTCCATGGGAAGAGTCAGACATATCGGAAGATGGCTTTTCCTCGCCAGGCGGCCAGGCAAATCCCTGGAACGGAAAAACAATCCTCTTTTTTGTCTTAACAACAGATCCGAGGCCTACGGGCGGGGATGAAGAGGGTGATTGTAGGGTTCGGGCGATTTGCTTTCTGAGCTCGTGGGGCGGCCACCCACCCCACGAGCTCAGAAAGCAAATCGCGGCCACCCCACGAGCTCAGAAAGTAAATCGCCCGAACCCACCAATATATTGGTTATGCCAAATCCTTTGTTTGGTTTGTTGGCAAATACGTATTTGACTACACAACGAGTCTTTTGTTCCTTCCTTCACCGATTCTTGCCAAATCTTTGGCCAACCCTGGGCGAAGGAATCCCTCGCCAAATAATTGGCAATCCAATATTGACACGGACAAGAACCAAACATATCCTAAGTACATGTTCATACGGGCTCCGCCAGCCCATGATTGGGCACTGACACGGCCTACAAATAACATGCTTGGACACGTGGCATCTCCACTCGTTCGGGCACCATGGGCTTGAAATAGCATCGCCTGGGGGCGCGTCGGCGAAAAATCGGCGTGGGGACGGTCGGTTTCCCAACTGGCACCCCAAGGTCGGCCCGAGATGCCGTTTTTTGAATACTAAACTCGGTCGAAATTTGGCCAAACGCAACACAAATTCGGCCAAACTAGACAATTTCATTGATATTTGTATAAAAAACTGAAAACATAAATTAAAAACAGCTAAATATGACTACTAAATACTAATACTACTAAATAATACTAAAGCTGCCGCCGACGCCTCCGCCCGCCTTCTACATGCCGAGCAACCTCTACATCTTGGTGTAGTCGCCGCCGTCATCGTCGTTGCCGCCCTACGTGCCACCACTGTCCCTGTTGCATCCCTGACCAGCGTTGCCGATGCGTGGGGGGTTGGACGGCTCGAGCGCCTCCTCGTCGCTGTTGTCGAGGAAGACGATTCCGCCCACCTCGCGGCCGCGGTGCCAGGCGGCGATCCTCGAGGGCACAGTGCTGGCGCGCCATCTCCTCGCGGACGTAGTCCTCCCTCGCCCATTTGAGAGCGGTATCGGCGGCAGCGGCCATGGCCTCGTGCTCCTTCTTCACGGGGAGCAGCCCCGGCTTGGTCTTTGGCCGGGTGAGGCGCGAAAAGAGAGGAGAGGGGCCACGACCGCCCTCGTTGATAACGAGAGCGCCGCCGCGGTGCGGTGCCTAAGCGGCATCTCTTGTGGTTCCGGCTTGACAGGGCGCAGCGCCGGCGAGCCGGAGTAGAGGGAGCCCGACGACGAGGAGCTCGCCATATCCATTCGCCGCGGCGTCCAAGAGCTGCCGCGGCAGCGAGAGAAGGAGGGGGGCGCTGGGTACTCCAGGCGCGGTGTGTTGCCGGCATCAATGTACTCGAGGACGGCCTCGAGGGTGCGGCCGGGGACGCCCCACCATTGATGCCGCCAGTCGGAGTTGAGGTGGCCGTGGGGCTCGACGCCGTTGGTGGAGGCGAGCTGCTTTGCGTGACGCCGGTCGAAGTACGCAGTCCACAACACGTTTTTGTCGAGGGCGTACCTCGGCTCGTTCCGTGTCGCGGCCGGCAGTGAGGACCGGATGCGCGTGGTTTCGGCGCGCCGATCAGCTCCAGTGGGCGCTGGAGGCATCGGGATGCCGCCGGCGCTGAGCCTCCAAGCGCCCAGCACCCGTATTTCCGGCAGTGCCAGGTAGTCAGCCTCGTAGAGGAGGCGTGCCTCATCCTCATGCAGGTGGCAGTGGCCGAAGCCGTTGGCCGCCGCACCATTGCCTGGGTAGCGCTCGGCCATGCTCGTCGTCGGGGGGAGAGAGGACAGACGCGTGTTGGCCCTGACAGGTCGAGAGGGGGAGAGAGTTCTGTGGCAATGGAGGGTGTGCTCTCACTGGCTAGGGAGGGTCGGCTTTTATAGCGGCGGGGTGCGGCATGCGTGCGTAAGCGTGGCGGAAGCGGGCGGGACGCGCGTCGCCACCCCTTCACTGTGGTGCCCGTGAGGCATCAATGGAAGGCTGACCGGCGCGGCAGCCTTGGCATTGCTTCCCTGCGGGAAACCGAGGCGATGAGGACGACGAGCGCGCCCGGTCACTGACTTGGCGGGCCCGCCAGGCTTCGCGCCAAAACCGTTTCGCCCGGTGCCCCGTGGCGCCCCCTAGCACGTCAGGTTTGGCCTGGTCCGCCGGCGCCAAATTCAACCCTGGCCGGTGAAAAATGGGCTTCTGAGGACGCGGCTAGGCCGATTATTCAGCGCCGGCGATAAAAAAGAGCCTTGAGGTGGCTTGTTTGGGGTGCAGTTGGAGATGCTCTTACTTTGTCCACACGAGCCTTTATCAACTATCTAAATCATCCCCTCAAAAAAAATCTGGAAGCATCAGTGCATCACCTCAAAAAAAGAAAACCATCTGGAAGCAGCCATCAACTAGAAAAAACTGGAAGCAGCCGGCCGAAGGATTTTGCAAAATACATGTCGACGGAGGTCTGCCAATTTTATTTTATTTTTGCAAGGTGAAAACAGTTTTATTCAAAAATTATAAAGTTACGATGCAGAGGCGAGAATTTCTCAGTATATGGAGGCTCTCTGGGTAGCCAAACAGCAGTGCTACATTCAGTACAGCTATACCTCGCTAAACAATCTGTCACTCTATTCTAAAAACGATGAAGCTTTTGTGGAATAAACTCCCGAACCTCTCATAAGGCAAGAATCTCCAACGCTAGATCTCCATATGGAGACCGGATTAGTGACCCATCACTGAAGATGGGTAGGTCGTGGACGAGTTCGACTACACAATGACCGGAAGTTCCGTGTGTCACAGAGCTAGCGCCATGCCATGCATCATAGCAAGAATCTCTCCTTCTAACGCATCATTGCAGTGAAACAAATACCAGTAAGCCACGAAGATTATCGTCCCATCATGTTTTCGAAGTATCATGCCCACCGCTACAGTGTCATCCACACTTGAGAAAGCACCATCTACCGAAAGCCCAACCTTGTACATTGGGGTATATGTTCTTTCGTAGGATCAAATTCTTGGTTGGCAACGGAATATCAACAAGATTTTGGGAGGATACATGGTTAGGAGAGACACCTTTGGCCTTACTATATCATACCCTTTACAATATTGTGCAACGTAAGGAAGATTACGTAGGTATCGTCCTTCAAATTATTCCCTTGAATATCCAGTTCAGACGTACGTTAGTGGGTGCGAGATGGGCAGTCTGGATGCACTTGGTTCGGAGGTTGATTGAAGTTCGACTCGCCGACGTGCCGGACTCTACACAATGGAAGTTAACTAAAAATGGGATATTTACGGTGAAATCCTTTTATACGGATTTGATTAATTCTGGCCCCCTCTCAAGGTCACTTCATATATGGAAGGTTAAGGTTCCTTTGCGGATTAAAATTTTTATGTGGTTTGTCCACAAACAAGTAATACTCATAAATGACAACTTACTTAAGAGGCGATGGGTAGGCAACTCGCGGTGTTGTTTTTGTGCTCAGGATGAGACAATACAACATTTATTCATTGAATGCCCACTTGCCAAGTTACTTTGGAGAACGATTCATATAGCTTTTAATATTAATCCCCTAGTAGATATTGCGTCTTTGTTTGGGACGTGGTTAGCTGGGGTTGAACAGATTACGGCAGCTTGTATTCGGATTGGAATATATGCGTTACTATGGGCTATATGGAACTGCAGAAATGATATGATTTTTAACAGACAACACAACTTAACTTTTTTGCAGGTTATCTTCAGAGCTACAGCTTGGATCCGTACGTGGTCCTTACTCACTCCTATGGACTCCAGGGAGCCTTTGGTTACTGGGTGCAACCAATGGGAGATGGTGGTTCGGGCTATATTCAATTGGTTCGGATGGCGTTCGCATAACAGGATAGACGGCTAGAGAGCTTGTCCTTATTTTCGCCGTATCGGTTGTTGTTAGGCCATTTCTATTTTTTCAGATTTATATGCTTCGATTTTGCTCCGTTTGCGAGCTGTAAGACCTTTTAAAGATACTTTTTGAATTTTTAATAAAAGGGCCGCATGCATCATCATGATGCAGAGACCGGGGGTTTACCTCCATTTCCAAAAAAAAAAATGTAAGAGGGGTATCAATGGACACAAGTCTCGACATCTCAACTTCAACGACCAGGGGTATTTTTCCATTCAGCATCTCCTTCGTTGAAAACCTACAAGGATGAACAAGAGACTGCTACTAGCTTCGTAGGAATTCCACCGAAGTAGTAACGGGAGGGACTTACTTTCCATGCATAGCATCATTCCTTAGTTGCCATATACGCCAAATAAGGAGTACCATGTTGCCTACATTTTGCTGGCATCCATCGAGGACATAAAGAAGCCAGTCCTAGGGCTGGATCAAAAGCTCGTAGCTCGCGAGCTTAATAAGCACTCGATAGTTCAGCTTGTTAAGCTCGGAGCTCGCTTCTTAATGAACTGAGCCAATCACTGATTTCAGCTCGTTAAGCTTAATGAGCTTAACGAACGAGTTAACAAGTTTCATTAGTAACTCATTAAGCTCGTTAGTAACAACATAACACATATTTTCATTTTACGTGACAAACTTTTTGTAGCATCTTAGCCCATCAATTTAATCTAATCGACATATGAGGCAACAAATTAGTGCATTTCTTCTGGTAGTCACCATATTTCATCTTAAAAACCACACATACACATTCATCCTGCATATCAGAATACATTATAATCTGTTAACAAGCGCTTACAAGCTTAATGAGTTTCAAACGAGCCGAGCCGAGCAGAGTTTTCTGCTCGTTAATCTTAACAAGCTTAACGAGCCGAGCCTTAACGAGCACAAGCTTAACGGGTACGAGCTTAACGAGCCGAGCTGCTCGTTAATTCACCCCTCCTATCCAATGCCCCGCAATGACTCCCTAGCCAGAAGTGGCCAGACCAGACGCATACAATCCCATAGCCGAGTTGCATGATCACAAGTAACTAGAGTATGAAACGATGATTCAGTATGCACGCCACACGTGGGACACGACGCCCTCGTTTGCAAATGATGATCTGATTTTACTTTCGTTGTTGCCAGTGCTGTCGAGCATGCCTTCCATGCGCGAATTTTCATTTTTCTTGTGGAACCTTTGCTTGCCAAATCAAATCCCACAACCTCCTCAATCCATCCGGATTGGAACTAGAAGCACCACCTCCAAACTGCGAGACGATAGGCACTTCGAACAGTAAATACGTCTGTCCGCGCAGCTTGCCATGCTATAAAATCCTCTCTTTGCCTTGGAGATGTACAGATCTTTAAAATGTCTTCCACATCCATTGGTTAGAAATATTCAGCTCCCCACCGCACAATAGCATGGGGCTCACTAAAAAAGGCATTTTTGTACAGGCTACATGCAGCCCTTTAATTGTTTTTAAAAATCAAATGTATTTTAAAGTTTTAAAAAATCTAAAAATAAATCTAGATGTAGCCAATACTGTATCCTACAATTGTGCAAATTTTCAAGTTCAAAAAAATATTGTGCACATATTCAAATCGTTTGTTTTTTGTATTTTGGGCTATGTAAAAAAATGAGAAATTCTGACAAGATTTGGAGGTGCACCATTCACACACCAGATTTACAAAAAAAATTCCTTTTTTGTGTAGCGTAGAATACAAGGTATTTGAGATTTGACAAGACTAAGCAAGTGAGCAGGCCAATTGTGTTTGTTTCATCTAGGGTTAGGGCGTCTCTGGCGATGGGAGATTCTGTGCCGCCAACGCACACTAGTAGAAAAATGATCAAACGTGAAGCACATTAGTGTTGGTTTGAATTTGAGCCGGCACTAATGTATACATTAGTGCCGGTTCCAACGGCTAGCCGGACCGCTGTTATTAGTACCGGTTCAGGGCGAACCTTTAGCACCGGTTCGTGCCACGAACCGGTACTAAAGTGAGTGGTAGCAGGATGTTGTCAGTCCGGGGCCCCTCCAGCACCTTTAGTACCGGATCGTATCACGAACCGGTACTAAAGGTCGTCCTACATAGACCCTTCGTTCACCCGAGCTCGCTCTGTTCTTCCCCTTTCCCCTCTCCTCTTTGTTCTTTTCCCTCTTCCTCTCAAGCTCATCACACATTTTGCCCAAGATTTGAAGGCCCCCATCCATTCAAATGATCACAAAGGTTAGCAATTCTTTCCTTTCATCTCTCATTGCTAGATTAGCTCGTGCAATGCTTTATATAGTGATTGATTTTTGAGTTTAGTAATTTGGGAGGAATTATATATATTTGCTAGTATTTGATTTATATGCAATTTGAGGTCAAAAATAACACTTAGTTTTGCATATGTAGGTGTGGTTTACTTAGTACCTTCTAAATCTCCATCGTAACCACCGTCGATCGCTCGCAACGTCCCGTCGCCGGCACCACCTTGTGGTGAGCCTCTTGTTCATGAAGTTTTATATAAAAAATGATGTTTGTGTGATTTGGATATATAGTTACTCGTATAATTATCTTACCCATACGTTGTTTGTTATGCATAGTGCCATGGTTTTGATATCCGTCTCCGTCGGCCCTCGTCCGGGTTATGATTCGGATGTGGTATATTCTCTTTTAAAACTATTCATTGCATTTCGTGTTTATGACAAATTATGCCCATCAAGTTGACATAAATATTTGTATGTAGGAGGTAGTTGAACCCGAAATTCCAACCGCCCCTATTGTCGAGAGGTTAAATTTAGTTGAAAGAGAAAACGAGGATTTGAAGGAAAACTTGAAAAGAATTGAGGGGGAGAAGATGGAATTGGAGTTGCATGTTGCCGATGTTGTCGATGATCACAAGATTAAGATGGAGAAAATGCACTTGAAGATTAGAAAGATTAGAAAATATGCTATTCATAGTGAGGCTTGGTATCATTATGCTGTTGGATCAATTATTACCTTAGTTGCGATCTTGATCGCATTTGTTGTTGCATTTAAATTCTTTAGCTAGAGAGTTATTTGTTTGTTGCATTGAAGTGTTGTATGCTCTTTATGTAAGAACTTTATGTATTGTATTAATTTGATGTTTTCGGTGCTGTGTATTGAAGATGAGCCGGCAATGGATGTATGATGACCGATGCTCTCCCGAGTTCATTAATGGCGTGCGTACTTTTCTGCTTGCGGCTGAGGCAAACAAGCGAGCGAATGGTTTTATGCATTGTCCATGTGCTGGCTGTAAGAATGGTCACAATTACTCTACGTCAAGAACCATTCACGTTCACCTGTTTGAGTCCGGTTTCATGCCCCACTATAATGTTTGGACCAAGCATGGAGAAAGAAGGGTTATGATGGAAGACAATGAAGAAGAAGAGGACGACGACAGTTATCCTGGCCATGGGTTCCCTGAATACGATGATACAACAATGAGGGAAGAAGCTGAGCCGGTAATGCGGGAAGAAGCTGAGCCGGCAATGCGGGAAGAAGCTGAAGAAGAGGCATCGGATGAGCTCGTTGATGATCTAGGTCGGGCCATTGCCGATGCAAAGAGAAACTGCGCAAGTGATTTGGAGAAGAAGAAGTTGCAGCACATGTTAGAGGATCACAAAAAAAATGTTGTACCCGAATTGCGAAGGTGACAAGAAAAAGCTGGGCACCACACTGGAATTGCTGCAATGGAAGGCAGAGAATGGTGTATCTGACAAGGGATTTGGAAAGTTGCTGGTAATGATAAAGGATATGCTTCCAAAGGATAACGAATTGCCCGAGAGTACGTACCAAGCAAAGAAGGCTGTCTGCCCTCTAGGGTTAGAGGTGAAGAAGATACATGCATGCCCTAATGATTGCATCCTCTACCGCGGTGAGTATGAGGATTTGAACGCTTGCCCGGTATGCAGTGCATTGCGCTATAAGATCAGCCGCGATGACCCTGGTGATGTCGAGGGCGAGCGCCCCAGGAAGAAGATTCCTGCCAAGGTGATGTCGTATGCTCCTATAATACCACGGTTGAAACGTTTGTTCCAAAACAAATAGCATGCCAAGGTGATGCGATGGCACAGAAAAGACCGTAAGAAAGACGGAAAGTTGAGAGTACCCGCTGACGGGTCGCACTGGAGGAAAATCGAAAGAAAGTACGGGAAGGAGTTTGCAGATGACGCAAGGAACGTATGGTTTGGTCTAAGCGCAGATGGCATTAATCGTTTTGGGGAGCAGAGCAGCAACCATAGCACCTGGCCTGTGACTCTATGTTTGTATAACCTTCCTCCTTGGTTGTGCATGAAGCGGAAGTTCATTATGATGCCAGTGCTCATCCAAGGCCCTAAGCAACCCGGCAACGTCATTGATGTGTATCTAAGGCCATTAGTTAAAGAACTCTTACAACTGTGTAATGGAATAGGTGTACGTAGGTGGGACGAGCACATGGGGGAAGAATTTGACCTAAAGGCGTTGCTGTTCGTGACCATCAATGATTGGCCTGGTCTTACTAACCTTTCAGGACAGACAAACCAGGGATACCACGCATGCACACACTGTTTGGACGATACCGACAGTATATATTTGGCTAATTGTAAGAAGAATGTGTATCTGGGACATCGTCGATTTCTTCCGAGCAGGCATCCCGTAAGAAAGGAAGGCAAGAATTTCAAAGGTGAGGCGGATCATCGGACGAAGCCTCGCCACCGTACTGGTGCTGATGTACATGATATGGTCAAGGATTTGAAGGTGCTCTTTGGAAAGGCTCCTGGTGGACAACCTGTTCCAAATGACGCTGACGGATGCGCACCCATGTGGAAGAAGAAATCTATATTTTGGGACCTGCCCTATTGGAAAGACCTAGAGGTCCGATCCGCAATCGACGTGATGCACGTGATGAAGAATCTTTGTGTGACCCTGCTTGGCTTCTTGGGCGTGTATGGGAAGACAAAAGATACACCTGAGGCACGGGAGGACCAGCAATGTATGCACGGAAAAGACGGCATACATCAGGGTCATGCAAGCTATGCTCTTACCAAAGAAGAGAAGGAAATCTTCTTTGAATGCCTGCTTAGTATTAAGGTACCGTCTGGCTTCTCGTCGAATATAAAGGGAATAATAAACATGGCAGAGAAAAAGTTCCAGAACCTAAAGTCTCATGACTGCCACGTGATTATGACGCAACTGCTTCCGGTTGCATTGAGGGGGCTTCTACCGGAAAATGTTTGATTAGGCATTGTGAAGCTATGTGCATTTCTCAATGCAATCTCTCAGAAGGTAATCGATCCAGAAATCATACCAAGGTTAGAGAATGATTTGGTGCAATGTCTTGTCAGTTTCGAGTTGGTGTTCCCACCATCCTTCTTCAACATCATGACGCACGTCCTAGTTCACCTATGCGAAGAGATTAACATTTTGGGTCCTGTATTTCTACACAATATGTTCCCCTTTGAGAGGTTCATGGGAGTCTTAAAGAAATATGTTCATAACCGTGCTAGGCCAGAAGGAAGCATCTCCAAGGGCCATGAAAATGAGGAGGTCATTGAGTTTTGTATTGACTTTATTCCTGATCTTAAGCCGATTGGTGTTCCTGAATCGCGGCATAAGGGCAGACTGGATGGAAAAGGCACGCTAGGAGGGGAACAAATAATATGTATGGACAGACATTCTCTCACTGAAGCATACTACACAGTTCTACAGAATTCCGCCTTGGTGGCTCCATATATGGATGAACACAAGAATTTGCTACGCTCCAAACACCCGGAGCGGTCTGATGACTGGATTACACGTGAACAAACCAGGAGTTTCGCCAGCTGGTTGCAGACACGTACCATGCATGACACCTCTATTGAAGATGACATGTACTTGCTGTCCCAGTTACCATCTTCGAATATAATGACTTTCAAAGGGTACGAGATAAATGGTAATACATTTTACACGATCACCCAAGATAAGAAGAGCACCAACCAAAGCAGTGGTGTCCGCTTTGATGCAGAAACCAAGACAGGAAAGGAAACATATTATGGTTATATACAGGACATATGGGAACTTGACTATCGACGTGGTTTGATGGTCCCTTTGTTTCGGTGCAAATGGGTCAATATGACACAAGGCGGGGTAAGGGAAGACCCGCAGTACGGAATGACAACAGTGGATCTCAACAATCTTGCGTATGCAGACGAACCATTCGTCCTAGCCAATGATGTGGCACAGGTTTTCTATGTGAAGGACATGTCTACCAAGCCAAGAAAAAGAAAAGATAAGGAAGCGAATGCATCGTACGATGAGCCAAAGCGGCACATAGTTCTTTCTGGGAAGAGAAACATCGTGGGAGTGGATGACAAGATAGACATGTCAGAAGATTATGAAAAGTTTGATGAAATTGCTCCATTCACAGTGAATATTGACCCAAGCATCCCGTTAAATGATGAAGATTTTCCATGGTTACGGCGCAAAGGGACACACGCGAAGAAAAAGTTTCACACCCAAAGATTTGGGATGTGATCGGCTTCACTATCATCACTTTCTTCTGTGTTTCACACCCAGGAGGGAATCTCTGTAATAGTTAGGGTAGTTATGTGTTGGCATTTGAAACGCTAAATGAGCCTGAAATTGAAAAGCATTTCAAATGAACTCAGAAAAGGTTGAAAGTTGGCATGGTATCATAATTTCACCCACATAGCATGTGCAAAAAAGTAGAGAGGGTTACCGCAAAAACTGGATGCACTTCGTGTACTAAATAGACAATCTCTTTTGAAGTATCAGGGTTTGGGACGAAAACTCATCCGTTACAAAAAGGCATTTCATTTTTTATATAACCTAAGCATTACCAAATTGAATATAATGATAAAACACACTAATATTAAACATAAAAAAAAAGAATCACTGAAAAATATATTCTCAAAGTTAAGTTATTCACAAACTAGTGATTCACACAAATTTCAAATAAATCAAAATTTAAACTATTCAAATTTGTAAACTACCGGTACTAACAGAAAGTTTGTAATTTTTTGTACCTAAAGCAAAAATATTCACAAAGAAACTCTAAATACAGCAAAAACAACAACTCAAACAAAAATAAATAAAGCAAAAAAAAAGAAAAAAGCCCACCTACTGCGCCACAACGGCCTGCATACGACTAGGAACCCAACCTGTTGTTGGGCCAGGATGCAGGCCCGCAATGGCCCGGTAGGTCCACAGGGCAGCACAGAACATTTAGGCCCAGTAGGCCTGCTTTGGAGAGGAGCTCGAGAGAGCTACCGCACTGGGGCTTATAAACCAGTGCGGATGCCCCTCGGCTAGCGAGGTGGGACTAAACATTTCGCACCGCACCTGCGCCAGCGCACCCCCTTTAGTACCGGGTGGTGGCTCAAACCGGTACTAAAGGGGGGGTCTTTAGTACCGGTTGGAGCCACCACCCGGTACTAAAGGGTGCGGTTCCCGCCACTTGGCCTGGCCAAAACAGGCCTTTATTACCGGTTGGTGGCTCCAACCGGTACTAAAGGTCCATCCTATATAACTAAACACTAAATACAGCAAAAAAACAACTCAAACAAAAATAAATAAAGCAAAAAAAAATAAGAAAAAAAGCCCACCTACTGCGCCACAGCGGCCTGCATACGACTAGAAACCCAACCTGTTGTTGGGCCAGGATGCAGGCCCGCAATGGCCCAGTAGGTCCACAGGGCAGCACAGAACATTTAGGCCCAGTAGGCCTGCTTTGGAGAGGAGCTCGAGGGAGCTACCGCACTGGGGCTTATAAACCAGTGCGGACGCCCCTCGGCTAGCGAGGTGGGACTAAACATTTCGCACCGCACCTGCGCCAGCGCACCCCCTTTAGTACCGGGTGGTGGCTCAAACCGGTACTAAGGGGGGGGGGTCTTTAGTACCGGTTGGAGCCACCACCCGGTACTAAAGGGTGCGGTTCCCGCCGCTTGGCCTGGCCAAAATAGGCCTTTATTACCGGTTGGTGGCTCCAACCGGTACTAAAGGTCCATCCTATATAACTAAACACTTCAAAAATTTCAGTTTCTCATCTGCTTCTTCTCCATTGCCCCGAAGCCCACCGCCCCCGTCTCCATATCCCTCGTCGCCGCCCCGTCGTCCCCGTCCCCGTCGTCCCCGTCGTCACCGCCGCGCCGTCCCAGCCCGTCTCGCGTCGTCCCCGTCCCCGTCATCGCCGCCCCGTCCCCGTCGTCGCCGCCCCGGCCCGTCCCCGTCGTCGCCGCCCCGTCCCTGTCCCCGTCATCGCCATCCCCGTGGTCGCCGCGCCCGTCGCCGCCCCCCGTCGCCTCTCGCCTCGCCGGTGAGCACACACACACATACATTTTTTTAGTTTTTTAGTTATAAAAATGTTAGAAATTTTTCTTTTTTTAGTTATAGAAATAGTTAGTTATATAGCATTGTTAGAAATGTTATAGAAATGTTAGTATTGTTAGAAATTTTTCTGTTTTTTAGTTATAGAAATAGTTATAAAATAGTTAGAATTGTTATAAATTTTTCTGTTTTTTAGTTATAGAAATAGTTATAAAAAAGTTAGAAATTTTTCTTTTTTTTAGTTATAGAAATATTAGAAATGTTATACAAATGTTAGTTATATATATAGAAATGTTATAATTCTTTTTTCTTTTTTTCAGTTATAGAAATATTAGAAATGTTATAGAAATGTTAGTTATATAGCATTGTTAGAAATGTTATAGGAATGTTAGTTATATAGAAATGTTAGAAATTTTAGTTATCAAAATCCAATCATTAAAAAAATGTTACTTTTTGCGGGCATATAGCTAGTATTTGTTCTCGACGATGCCCGTCCCGCATCCTCGCCGTCGACCCGTCCGCGACGATGTCCGGATGACCCATGTCCGGGACTGGGCTCCGCCGGGCTGGCACTGGGAGGTGCTGCCTGGAGGGGCGCGCCGCTTGATGAGGAACCCGGCCCCGGGTCCCGTCGTCGACCCTGATCTCGTTTGGTGGCGTTCGCGTGGGCCAGTTTCGGTGCGGAGGGAGCCGGCCCCGCCGGAGGTGGTACGTCGCCGTGTCAGGGAGGAGGACAAGCACGTCCATCGCTACATGGTTGCGTTAGAGGGCGGCAGGTTCTCCAATACCTGGCAGTTTATTCAGGGATCTCACTTCAGCTATGATCCTGTGAGGGTTCCTTCTCTTTGGGTGTCCATTGCCCGCGCCGCAGGAACCGCGAGTGTCCTAGATTCTTCTGTAGTATTCGATCTTTATTAGCTACCTAGCCAGTGATGTACTCGATATATAATATTCGAGACGATGTATTCGAGATTATATATTATTTGAGACGATGTATTCGAGATTATATCTATTATTCGAGACGATGTATTCGAGATTATATCTATTATTCGAGACGATGTATTCGAGATTATATCTATTATTCAAGACAACGTATTCGAGATTATATTCGATGATGCTTATTATGTACTATGTTTGATTCAGTTTTCCTTATTAATTGATTGCATACATGCATTGTAATTTGAATATATTTCTTTTCGATTAGTTAAACAAAACCTATGGCGGACAATACCGGCAGAGAGGGAGAAGAGGACCTGTTCAATATCATACGCAATCCTCGCGGGCCAGATGATGATCAGAATGAAGAAGATTATGACGGCTCCGAATATCTAAACAACACCGGGGAGGGTGATATGATATTCGATCGCGACGACCGAATTGATGAAGTCATGAAGTCATGAACTATGACTATGAAAATGTTGATCTTGAAACAACAAAGACCGGCGAGGTATATATATTTATATAAGCAGGCATCTGGTGATCATCACATGTTTTAAATGACTTGAAGATATATTAACAAATCGATCTTTCTTCTTTCAGCCATCCGGATCGAGCAAATCTTCAGGCAACAGGACGAAACGAGGCCCGAACAAAAAGTTGTAGGAGGGCGTAAAGTACAATATCGAGGCAATCAGACCTAATGGCGAACCATTCGCGCCTAAGAAGATTGTGGACAAGTTCGTTCGTCAGTGCGGAGTTCTTGTGAAGGACCAACTCCTGATCTCCCTTCAAGAATGGAGAGAGCCAGCAAAGCCACGTCCAGGAGTTACATTTGTCGACGACAGACAAAAACATTTGCTTTGGGAAACACTCATGGAACATTTCACCCTACCAGATCATTTCACAAAAGCAGATGTGGAGAAAGTCAAGGACGCTGCTCTTAGGAAGATGGTGGTTGCATTCAAGAACCACAAGATTCATGAATGGGCCAAGTATGTCAACGAAGGAAGGAAGACTCCAGTATTCGAGGGAACACTAGAGAACCAAAGTGCTCATTGGGACGAATTCGTGAAATACAAGGATTCAGAATTATCTAAGGAACGGTCGAGAATAAACAAGGCCAATGCCGCAAAAAAGGATAAGTTCCATAAGTTGGGGCCAGGTGGCTATGCGGTGGGAATGCCTAAGTGGGATAAGTCCGAGAAAGAGATGCTGGATGCAGGTGTCACTCCAGAAACATTGAGCTGGCCCCCCAGGTGCAGGACTTGGTTCTATGCGCATGGGGGGGGGAGTTGGACCCGAAGACAGGCAAAGTTTCCAAGAAGGCATGTCTGGACGGAGCCGAAGATAAGCTACTTGTTGCAATAGAAGAGGCTCGATCCGGGTTGTTCGAGCCCAACAGAGAGAATGACGAGCTTACGCGTGCCCTGGGAAATCCTGAACACCCGGGAAGAACACGAGGCATGGGCGCTATTATGTGGTATGAGGGGTTTTGTAGGGTTTCGTAGTAATTTCAAAAAATTTCCTACGCACACGCAAGATCATGGTGATGCATAGCAACGAGAGGGGGAGTATGATCTACATACCTAGTAGATCGACAACGGAAGCGTTTGGTTGATGTAGTCGTACGTCTTCACGATCCGACCGATCAAGCACCGAAACTACGACACCTCCGAGTTCTAGCACACGTTCAGTTCGATGACGATCCCCGGACTCCGATCCAGCAAAGTGTCGGGGAAGAGTTCCGTCAGCACGACGGCGTGGTGACGATCTTGATGCAATACAGCAGCAGGGCTTCGCCTAAACTCCGCTACAGTATTATCGAGGACTATGGTGGCTGGGGGCACCGCACACGGCTAAGGAATAGATCACGTGGATCAACTTGTGTGTCTCTGGGGTGCCCCTGCCTCCGTATATAAAGGACTAAGGGGGGGGAGGCTGGCCAGCCAAGGAGGGCGCGCCAGGAGAGTCCTACTCCCTCTGGGAGTAGGATTCCCCCCCCCCCCAATCCTAGTTGGAATAGGATTCGCGGAGGGGGAAAAGAGAGAGGGGGGGCCGGCCACCTCTCCTTGTCCTAATAGGACTAGGGGAGGGGGGAGGCGCGCGGCCCATCTTGGGCTGCCCCTTCTCTTTTCCACTAAAGCCCACTAAGGCCCATATAGCTCCCGGGGGGTTCCGGTAACCTCCAGGTACTCCGGTAAAATCTCGATTTCACCCGGAACACTTCCGATATCCAAACATAGGCTTCCAATATATCAATCTTTATGTCTCGACCATTTCGAGACTCCTCGTCATGTCCGTGATCACATCCGGGACTCCGAACAACCTTCGGTACATCAAAATGCATAAACTCATAATATAACTGTCATCGTAACCTTAAGCGTGCGGACCCTACGGGTTCGAGAACAATGTAGACATGACCGAGACACGTCTCCGGTCAATAACCAATAGCGGGACCTGGATGCCCATATTGGCTCCTACATATTCTACGAAGATCTTTATCGGTCAGAACGCATAACAACATACGTCGTTCCCTTTGTCATCGGTATGTTACTTGCCCGAGATTCGATCGTCGGTATTCCAATACCTAGTTCAATCTCGTTGCCGGCAAGTCTCTTTACTCGTTATGTAATACATCATCCCGCAACTAACTCATTTAGTTGCAATGCTTGCAAGGCTTAAGTGATGTGCATTACCGAGAGGGCCCAGAGATACCTCTCCGACAATCGGAGTGACAGAACCTAATCTCGAAATACGCCAACCCAACATGTACCTTTGGAGACACCTGTAGTACTCCTTTATAATCACCCAGTTACATTGTGACGTTTGGTAGTACCCAAAGTGTTCCTCCGGTAAACGGGAGTTGCATAATCTCATAGTTATAGGAACATGTATAAGTCATGAAGAAAGCAATAGCAACATACTAAACGATCGGGTGCTAAGCTAATGGAATGGGTCATGTCAATCAGATCATTCTCTCAATGATGTGATCCCGTTAATCAAATAACAACTCATTGTTCATGGTTAGGAAACATAACCATCTTTGATTAACGAGCTAGTCAAGTAGAGGCATACTAGTGACACTTTGTTTGTCTATGTATTCACACATGTATTTGTTTCCGGTTAATACAATTCTAGCATGAATAATAAACATTTATCATGATATAAGGAAATAAATAATAACTTTATTATTGCCTCTAGGGCATATTTCCTTCAGTCTCCCACTTGCACTAGAGTCAATAATCTAGATCACATCGCCATGTGATTTAACATCAATAGTTCACATCTTTATGTGATTGGTTCACATCTCCATGTGACTAACACCCAAAGGGTTTACTAGATTCAATAATCTAGTTCACATCGCTATGTGATTAAGACCCAAAAAGTGATCATGTTTTGCTTGTGAGAGAAGTTTAGTCAACGGGTCTACCACATTCAGATCCGTATGTATTTTGCAAATTTCTATGTCAACAATGCTCAGCATGGAGCTACTCTAGCTAATTGCTCCCACTTTCAATATGTATCCAGATTGAGACTTAGAGTCATCTGGATCAGTGTCAAAACTTGCATCGATGTAACCCTTTACGACGAACCTTTTGTCACCTCTGTAATCGAGAAACATATCCTTATTCCAGTAAGGATAATTTTGACCGCTGTCCATTGATCTACTCCTAGATCACTATTGTACTCCCTCTCTTAACATAGTGTATGGTATACAATATATCTGGTACACAACATGGCATACATTATAGAACCTATGACTGAGGCATAGGGAATGAATTTCATTCTCTTTCTATCTTCTGCCGTGGTCGGGCTTTGAGTCTTACTCAACTTCACACCTTGTAACACAGGCAAGAAACTTTTTCTTTGACTGTTCCATTTTGAACTACTTCAAAATCTTGTCAAGGTATGTACTCATTGAAAAAACTTATCAAGCGTCTTGATCTATCTCTATAGATCTTGATACTCAATATGTAGGCAGCTTCACCGAGGTCTTTCTTTGAAAAACTCCTTTCAAACACTCCTTTATGCTTTGCAGAATAATTCTACATTATTTCTGATCAACAATATGTCATTCACATATACTTATCAGAAATGTTGTAGTGCTCCCACTCACTTTCTTGTAAATACAGGCTTCACCGCAAGTCTGTATAAAACTATATGCTTTGATCAACTTATCAAAGTGTATATTCCAACTCCGAGATGCTTGCACCAGTCCATAAATGGATCGCTGGAGCTTGCATATCTTGTTAGCACCTTTAGGATTGACAAAACCATCTTGTTGCATCACATACAACTCTTCTTTAATAAATCCATTAAGGAATGCAGTTTTGTTTATCCATTTGCCCGATTTCATAAAATGCGGCAATTGCTAACATGATTCGGACAGACTTAAGCATAGATACGAGTGAGAATCTCTCATCGTAGTCAACACCTTGAACTTGTCCAAAACCTTTTGCGACAATTCTAGCTTTGTAGATAGTAACACTACTATCCGTGTCCGTCTTCCTCTTGAAGATCCATTTATTCTCAATTGCTTGCCGATCATCGGGCAAGTCAACTAAAGTCCAAACTTTGTTCTCATACATGGATCATATCTCAGATTTCATGGCCTCAAACCATTTCGCGGAATCTGGCCTCATCATCGCTTCCTCATAGTCCGCAAGTTCATCATGGTCTAGTAACATGACTTCCCGAACAGGATTACCGTACCACACTGGTGCGGATCTCACTCTGGTTTACCTACGAGATTCGGTAGTAACTTGATCTGAAGTTACATGATCATCATCATTAGCTTCCTCACTAATTGGTGTAGTAGTCACAGGAACAGATTTCTGTGATGAACTATTTTCCAATAAGGGAGAAGGTACAATTACCTTATCAAGTTTTCTACTTTCCTCCCACTCACTTCTTTCGAGAGAAACTCCTTCTCTAGAAAGGATCCATTCTTAGCAACGAATGTCTTGCCTTCGGATCTGTTATAGAAGGTGTACCCAACTGTCTCCTTTGGGTATCCAATGAAGACATATTTCTCTGTTTTGAGTTTGAGCTTATTGAGATGAAACTTTTTCACATAAGCATCGCAACTCCAAACTTTAAGAAATGACAGCTTTGTTTTCTTGCCAAACCATAGTTCACACGGTGTCGTCTCAACGGATTTAGATGGTGCCCTATTTAATGTGAATGCAGCTGTCTCTAATGCATAACCCCAAAACGATAGTGGTAGATCGGTAAGAGACATCATAGATCGCAGTATATCTAATAAAGTACGGTTATGACGTTCAGACACACCATTACACTATGGTGTTCCAGGTGGCGTGAGTAGTGAAACTATTTCACATTGTTTTAACTGATGACCAAACTCGTAATTCAAATACTCTTCTCCATGATCAGATCGTAGAAACTTTATTTTCTTGTTACGATGATTTTCCACTTCACTCTGAAATTCTTTGAACTTTTCAAATGTTTCAGACTTATGTTTCATCAAGTAGATATACTCATATCTGCTCAAATTATCTGTGAAGAACAGAAAATAATGATACCTGTCGCGAGCCTCAATATTCATCGGACCACATACATCAGTATGTATGATTTCCAACAAATCTGTTGCTCGCTCCATTGTTCCAAAGAACGGAGTCTTAGTCATCTTGCCCATGAGGCATGGTTCGCAAGCATCAACTGATTCATAATCAAGTGATTCCAAAAGCCCATCAGCATGGAGTTTCTTCATGCGCTTTACACCAATATGACCTAAACGACAGCGCCAGAAATAAGGTTGCACTATCATTATTAACTTTGCATCTTTTGGTTTCAATATTATGTTTATGTGTATCACTACGATCGAGATCCAACGAACTATTTTCATTGGGTGTGTAACCATATAAGGTTTTATTCATGTAAACAGAACAACAATTTATTCTCTTACTTAAATGAATAACTATATTACAATAAACATGATCAAATCATATTCATGCTCAACGCAAAGACCAAATAACACTTATTTAGGTTCAACACTAATCCCGAAAGTATAGGGAGTGTGCGATGATGATCATATCAATTTTGGAACCACTTCCAATACACATCCTTACTTCACCCTTAACTAGTCTCTGTTTATTCTGCAACTCCCGTTTCGAGTTACTAATCTTAGCAACTGAACTAGTATCAAATACTGAGGGGTTTCTATAAACACTAGTAAAGTACACATCAATAACATGTATATCACATATACCTTTGTTCACCTTGCCATCCTTCTTATCCGCCAAATACTTGGGGTAGTTCTGCTTCTAGTGACCAGTCCCTTTGCAGTAGAAGCACTTAGTCTCAGGCTTAGGATCAGACTTGGGCTTCTTCACTTGAGCAGCACCTTGCTTGCCGTTCTTCTTGAAGTCCCCCTTCTTCCCTTTGTCCTTTTCTTGAAACTAGTGGTCTTGTCAACCATCAACACTTGATGTTTTTCTTGATTTCTACCTTCGTTGATTTCAGCATCACGAAGAGCTTGGGAGTTGTTTCCGTTATCCCTTGCATATTATAGTTCATCATGAAGTTCTACTAACTTGGTGATGGTGACTAGAGAATTCTGTAAATCACTATCTTATCTGGAAGATTAACTCCCACTTGATTCAAGCGATTGTAGTACCCAGACAATCTGAGCACATGCTCACTAGTTGAGCGATTCTCCTCCATCTTTTAGCTATAGAACTTGTTGGAGACATCATATCTCTCAAATTTGCTTGAAATATTAACTTCAACTCCTGGAACATCTCATATGCTCCATGACGTTCAAAACGTCGTTGAAGTCCCGATTCTAAGCCATTAAGCATGGTGCACTAAACTATCAAGTAGTCATCATATTGAGCTAGCCAAACGTTCATAACGTCTGCATCTGCTCCTGCAATAGGTCTGTCACCTACCAGTGCATCAAGGACATAATTCTGCTGTGCAGCAATGAGGATAAACCTCAGATCACGGATCCAATCCGCATCATTGATACTAACATCTTTCAACACAATTTTCTCTAGGAACATATCAAAATAAACACAGGGAAGCAACAACGCGAGCTATTGATCTACAACATAATTTGCAAAATACTACCGGGACTAAGTTCATGATAAATTTAAGTTCAATTTAATCATATTACTTAAGAACTCCCACTTAGATAGACATCCCTCTAATCCTCTAAGTGATCACATGATCCAAATCAACTAAACCATGTCCGATCATCATGTGAGATGGAGTAGTTTCATTGGTGAACATCACTATGTTGATCATATCTACTATATGATTCACGCTCGACCTTTCGGTCTCCGTGTTCCGAGGCCATATCTGTATATGCTTGGCTCGTCAAGTATAACCTGAGTATTCCGCGTGTGCAACTGTTTTGCACCCGTTGTATTTGAACGTAGAGCCTATCACACCCGATCATCACGTGGTGTCTCAGCACGAATAACTTTCGCAACGGTGCATACTCAGGGAGAACACTTCTTGATAATTAGTGAGAGATCATCTTATAATGCTACCGTCAAGCAAAGCAAGATAAGATGCATAAAAGATAAACATCACATGCAATCAATATAAGTGATATGATATGGCCATCATCATCTTGTGCTTGTGATCTCCATCTCCGAAGCACCGTCGTGATCACCATCGTCACCGGTGTGACACCTTGATCTCCATCGTAGCATCGTTGTCGTCTCACCAAGCTTGTGCTTCTACGACTATCGCTACCGTTTAGTGATAAAGTAAAGCATTACATCGCGATTGCATTGCATACAATAAAGCGACAACCATATGGCTCCTGCTGGTTGCCGATAACTCGGTTACAAAACATGATCATCTCATACAATAAAATTCAGCATCATGTCTTGACCATATCACATCACAACATGCCCTGCAAAAACAAGTTAGACGTCCTCTACTTTGTTGTTGCAAGTTTTACGTGGCTGCTACGGGCTTAAGTAAGAACCAATCTCACCTACGCATCAAAACCACAACGATAGTTTGTCAATTTGACTCTGTTTTAACCTTCGCAAGGACCGGCGTAGCCACACTTGGTTCAACTAAAGTTGGAGAAACTGTCACCCACAAGCCACCTCTGTGCAAAGCACGTCGGGAGAACCGGTCTCGCGTAAGCGTACGCGTAATGTCGGTCTGGGCCGCTTCATCCAACAATACCGCCAAACCAAAGTATGACATGCTGGTAGGCAGTATGACTTATATCGCCCACAACTCACTTGTGTTCTACTCGTGCATATAACATCAACATATAAAACCTAGGCTCGGATGCCACTGTAGGGTTTCATAGTAATTTCAAAAAATTTCTTACGCACACGCAAGATCATGGTGATGCATAGCAACGAGAGGGGGAGTATGATCTACATACCTAGTAGATCGACAACGGAAGCGTTTGGTTGATGTAGTCGTACGTCTTCACGATCCAACCGATCAAGCACCGAAACTACGGCACCTCCGAGTTCTAGCACATGTTCAGTTCGATGACGATCCCCGGACTCCGATCCAGCAAAGTGTCGGGGAAGAGTTCCGTCAGCACGATGGCGTGGTGACGATCTTGATGCACTACAGCAGCAGGGCTTCGCCTAAACTCCGCTACAGTATTATCGAGGACTATGGTGGCTGGGGGCACCGCACACGGCTAAGGAATAGATCACGTGGATCAACTTGTGTGTCTCTGGGGTGCCCCTGCCTCCGTATATAAAGGACTAAGAGGGGGGAGGCTGGCCGGCCAAGGAGGGCGCGCCAGGAGAGTCCTACTCCCTCTGGGAGTAGGATTCCCCCCCCCCCCAATCCTAGTTGGAATAGGATTCGCGGAGGTGGGAAAAAGAGAGGGGGGGGGGAGCGGCCACCTCTCCTTGTCGTAATAGGACTAGGGGAGGGGGGAGGCGCGCGGCCCATCTTGGGCTGCCCCTTCTCTTTTCCACTAAAGCCCACTAAGGCCCATATAGCTCCCGGGGGGTTCCGGTAACTTCCCGGTACTCCGGTAAAATCCCGATTTCACCCGGAAAACTTCCGATATCCAAACATAGGCTTCCAATATATCAATCTTTATTTCTCGACCATTTCGAGACTCCTCGTCATGTCTGTGATCACATCCGGGACTCCGAACAACCTTCGGTACATCAAAATGCATAAACTCATAATATAACTGTCATCGTAACCTTAAGCGTGCGGACCCTACGGGTTCGAGAACAATGTAGACATGACCGAGACACGTCTCCGGTCAATAACCAATAGCGGGACCTGGATGCCCATATTGGCTCCTACATATTCTACGAAGATCTTTATCGGTCAGACCGCATAACAACATACGTCATTCCCTTTGTCATCGGTATGTTACTTGCCCGAGATTCGGTCGTCGGTATTCCAATACCTAGTTCAATCTCGTTGCCGGCAAGTCTCTTTACTCGTTCTGTAATACATCATCCCGCAACTAACTCATTTAGTTGCAATGCTTGCAAGGCTTAAGTGATGTGCATTACCGAGAGGGCCCAGAGATACCTCTCCGATAATCGGAGTGACAAAACCTAATCTCGAAATACGCCAACCCAACATGTACCTTTGGAGACACCTGTAGTACTCCTTTATAATCACCCAGTTACGTTGTGACGTTTGGTAGTACCCAAAGTGTTCCTCCGGTAAATGGGAGTTGCATAATCTCATAGTTATAGGAACATGTATAAGTCATGAAGAAAGCAATAACAACATACTAAACGATCGGGTGCTAAGCTAATGGAATGGGTCATGTCAATCAGATCATTCTCTCAATGATGTGATCCCGTTAATCAAATAACAACTCATTATTCATGGTTAGGAAACATAACCATCTTTGATTAATGAGCTAGTCAAGTAGAGGCATACTAGTGACACTTTGTTTGTCTATGTATTCACACATGTATTATGTTTCCGGTTAATACAATTCTAGCATGAATAATAAACATTTATCATGATTATAAGGAAATAAATAATAACTTTATTATTGCCTCTAGGGCATATTTCCTTCAGTTTTCGGACTGGAACGCCGACTGCAGAACCCGTGCGAGAAAGAAGATTGCGGAGGAGAAGAAGAGGAAGATGGAGGAGGAGCAGAGGAAGCTAGACTATGAACGCCTTCAAGGCCTAGAATCAGCGCACGCGGATTTGGCAATCAAATTCCAGCGGCAGTAGGAGCAGATCTACTCACTTAGCCAACAAAGGGGGGGCGACGCATTGCTGGATAGCTACCCAGTGGATGACATCATGGAGAACACTAACGGCGAGCTACACTTCAAAATGAAGAACATATCCATGAAGGTGGCGGACACCCTTGCTTTTACAAATCCCCCCGAGGCAACCTTCCATTGCAACCCGATTCCAGCGGGCTATGCTCGTGTCTTGGTTGATGAGGTGGTGGACCAATATCGGGGCTAGAGCTTGACATTCCTGGAGGTGACGATGAGCACACACTAGGAGAGGCCAACCATCGTATCATCCTATGGAGAAAGGATTGCATCATCTTTCAAAGGCCACCGACACCGCGTCATCCGACTCCTTGTCGTAGTCCGCCACCGAGTCAGCAGACTCCCGCTCCTCCATCTCCACCAACGCGTCAGGCCACTCCTCCTCCAAGTCCGGCACAGCTTCAGGCCACTCCTCCTCCAAGTCCGGCAAAGCATCAGGCCACTCCTCCTCCAAGTCCGGCACAGCTTCAGGCCACTCCTCCTACAAGTCCGGCACAACTTCAGGCCACTGCTCCTCCTCCAACTCAGCCACGTCAGCCGTCTTCGCCGCCTCAGCAATCACGGAAGAGAGCCGCCTCATCTATGGTGCGTAGAGGTACAAGTCGAGGTAGTACTATAGGTACAGGCGGAGGCAAGCGATTTCAATATGGTCCAAGAAGCTTCGCGCCTCTTCTGCAGAGGCCTTACGACAAGTCCGAGGAGGAAAACGTAGCCATATCGAAGGCCGAGGTGGAAGCCCATTTTGCATCAAAACCGCCACTACTGCCAAGGGAGAAAGTGCGTGTGGAAAAGATTGACCACTTCATTCGTATGGCTAGATCACCAGCTCCCAAGCCTGTTGACACAGACTATGAGCGCCACCTCAGGAAGTTAAGTCGAGCACGTCTACAGAAAGAGGCAAGCTCAAGCTCGAGCAAATCAGCTGGCAAAAGGAGCGATAAAACCGTTCCCCAGCTGGGGGAACAGGCGGCGCAATCAATCCCCCCGCTTGTTGTGCCAACAACACATGAGAGTAGGCGCGCCCAATATTATTGTGGGTGAACCGTTAACGTTCCTGGGGTGGGCGATGTGGTAATAACCGAGGAGCATATTGCACAGGCTGAATCGATCGGGATCACTGTTGGACAACTCCTCGATATCGAGCCCATGTCTCCGACAAGAGAGGAGGAAATAAAACAGAAATATGCCCGGGGCCAACCTTTGGTCGAGCCATAGGAGATCAATAAGCTCCCAACGAGAATGTATGAATTGCATCAATGGTACATGGACTTTACCAAGATTTCCAATCAAGAGTCCCTCATGGTGAATGTCGATGAGGAGCATTACTACCATAAGAAAGCTGTGACCGTTGAGTATTCAGAACTTTTTTAGCTCTACAATAAAGACGCACTCGAGAAATCTATCGTCAGTTGCTATTGTCTGTAAGTGATTTCTTTCTGTAATTTAAGTCTCAAGCTAGCTGATCATTTTGATCAATCATTACCTGTAATTATCCTCACTATATTCTTTTCTGTGGTATTATGCAGGATGAAGATTTATGAAATGAAAAAAGGTGGACGCTATGGCATTGGGTTCATTGACCCAAATACCATTAATGAATACACATGGAAAATAGATCCATATCACGCAAAATGTGTAGAGGAAAGCATGCTACAGTTCTTCAAGGAACCCAAATACAATGACGATATACTACTTCCTTACAACTTCCAGTGAGTCACACTGTCTTGTACTACAAATTCTGTTTTTCCCTACTAGCTATAGCTACATGTTTTTGCTTACATATGCCCGCTTAATTAAGACATGCAAACGTGTGTGCATGCAGATTTCACTGGATCTTGTTAATCATTAAAGTTGATGAAGGAACAGTTGAAGTACTAGACTCGCTACTTAAGAAAGCAAGTGACTACAGCATCGTGAACGGGATAATCAACAGGTAATTTCATTCATTATTAACTATATCTCGGCCTATTTAATTAGTTCGTCATTTCCTGATAACAACTATTTAATAACCCATTTATTCATTTTCTTTGTCGGCGGGCAGGGCTTGGGCAAAGTTCATCAGGGCCACTCCAGGCCCATGGAAACAAAGTCTGAAATGGTATCGACCCAAGGTAAGTAATTAAGTAGTACTAGCTAGCTGCCATCTCTTTAATTATCATGCTTGATTAATTATTATCTGATCAAAATTCCATTCTCGTAAAGGCCCTGAAGCAGGCGCCGGGGAATGATCTATGTGCATACTACGTTTGCGAGAACATTCGCATGATGGCGTCCGAAAGGAGCAAATCTCAAAGACAGGAGTGGGTATGATATCGATTGTCAGAACACTATTCACAATTTTTACACCATTATCGATATCTAGTCACACAACTAATACACATGCATATTGATCTCCTTCTTAACAGTTCAAAGAGGTGCGGGACAAGCTCCTAGCATAGGACCGCATAGAAGCAATTCAAGAGGAAATAGCAGGATTTTTGCTCGACCAGGTCATAGATCCCAAAGGAGAATACTATTACCCGCTACCTCCCCCATGAACCACTTCCAATTGTTATCGTGCTCCGAAGGCACCAATTAGCTAGGCTAATGCCACTGGCTCCGAAGGCACCAATTAGGAGAAATTGTATATATATATATATACATGTGTCTATATATGTGTGAATTAATTAATGGTGGTTGTGAGACATTCGATGATATATATATATTATGATCGGTTCTACTAGAAATTCTATTTATATATATGCATAATGTGTACAATATGTAGTATCGTAAAATACCAGCAAACGAAAAAGAATTAAATGGAAAACACAAAATTAAATGAAAAATAAATCATAAACCCAACCCCCCCAACATTTTAATACCGGTTGGTGACACCAACCGGTACTAAAGGGCTCCCTGCCCCCGAAGCTGGCTCGTGCCACGTGGTTGCCCTTTAGCACCGGTTCGTGCTGAACTGGTACTAAAGGGGGGGCCTTTAGTGCGTACATTTTAGCGCCGGTTACCAAACCGGCACTAAAGGGCCTTACGAACCGGTGCTATTGCCCGGTTCTGCACTAGTGGCCACACCCTTCCGATGGAGGCAAATCGGAGTCCTGGAAGGAGTCCCTCCTGGCCACGTTTATGATGTCCCCGCGGGCTACTGCCATGTTCCTTGGGTGAGGTTTTACCCAAAAAGGATTTCCCCCCCGCTTTATATTATATAAAGCATCCAACACCACATACATCTAAACAAGCACATGCCACCATGACACACAACAAACACACCCAAGACTAGATACAAAGGTGCCAAGCACCATCACACCACTCGGACACAACCAAGCAAATAAATATGAGCTATGAAGAACTACTTGGAGCCACCGAGGAGGTGAGTGGACAATGACGAAGCAAGGACTGCAAGATGGTGCCTCCCAGAAGGGTACGACCACGGATAGCCGCCACCGTCCGATCCGCGGTTCAAGTTTTCACCCGGAGTGACGCAGGGGGGTGGGAACACCGCGACGGAGCCTTCAAGAAGAATATGACATCCACGGACACCGCCACCGTCGGCCAGAAAGGACTGGGCAAGCGATGAACCCCGGTGCTCACACCCCGCCGACACACCCCTGCTCCGCCAACCACCCCGAAGCCACGTCCCCGCAAAACCATGGCTGCCCGCCCGCACCTGAGATGCAGGTTCCGTCCCCAATCACCACGCCTCCCGTCGCCGCCCAACATCCAGGCACCCCCAAGACCATCCAAAGAGATCAACTTTGCACCAAAGGAGCACCATCGACTGACGAACCATAGCATGCGTCCTGCCTTCAACATCGCTGGAGCTGCGACAGCCAGCACGCGGCTAGGGAAAGGGGGAGGTGGGGGAGTGGACGCATCCAGATTGGAACACCCCTGTGCTAGTGACGGGGGCCCGAGCACGGCGGCGTCACCCATCCCTCCAGCCAGCCTCCCCACCGGACACACTCCTGTGCCGCCCCACCACATCGGTCGGTGCAGAACAGCGCAAGGCCACCGACGCGGAACCGGCCACCAGCAAGGGAAACCCCAAGGACCACCGCCGAACGCCAAGAATACTCATCGGGGAGCCCATCTGCCCTGCCGCCGTCGTCCAGCTGGCGGGACGCCAGGATCTCGACCAGCACGCCCACCTGCCACCGCCGCTGCATCTCCACCACCACCAGCCGAGGCCACGGCAGCGGCGGACGCCCGCAACCCGCGCCGTCCTCGGCCCGTCTCGTTGACTAGGCCTAGATCTGGCTGGCCGCCGCCACCGAAGCCCACCGCGCACCATCTTTGCTGCAGCCCCTTCACGACGCCGCCCACAACTCGCATCGTCGCCCCAGCTGCTGGTGCTGCGCTGCCACCCGACCCGGAGGCCCGCGCCTGCCGTACCGAGACGGGGAAGGAGAGGGCCCCGCTACCGCCAACACTAGCCGGGCTTCACCCGCCAGTACGTCGAGGCGGTAGTGAGGGGAGGGAGGCACGGGGAGGTGGGCTGGAGGAGGCGCTAGGGTCCCCCCCGGACGCTCGCAAGAGCGCCACAGGAGGGGGGAGGGGAGCTATTTTTCTGAGCTGTCTATTTTCCTATGTGTTCTTTTCTCCCTTGGGTGAGGTTTTGGAGGTGGACGCCCGGAAGTTGGGTATTAAACCAGTGTATTCCTAAGAATTAGAGTTAAACTACCATATAATCAGAGGCTGCAGAAAGAGGTTACTCTGGAATACACGGTTAGAGGAGAAACAAAGCGCGTCAAGTTCAAGATCAAGTATGAAAGGGTGCCACACTTAAGTTTCCATTGTGGGTTTATGGGACATGATAAGAAGGTGTAGGATCATAAGTAGGTCTAGAGGGGGGTGATTACACTACTTGCCAAATTAAAACTTATCATTTTCCTAATTTTAGTTCTTCGTAGATTTTAGCAAGTCTACAAACACCCTACACATGCAAGTCTAATCATACGAATAAAAAGTAAAGACATTACAAGTGATAGTAGATAGAGAAGGGTGTGGACATATCCAAACGTTATGGTGACACGAAAGATTTGACCTGTGGTTCCAATAGGTGGTGCTATTTTGCGTCCACGTTGATGGGGGCTTCAATCCCAAGGATAACGGTTGCGCGAGTCCACGGAGGGCTCCACCCACGAAGGGTCCATGAGAAGCAGCCTTGCCTATTCCACCATGGCTTACTTCACTGAAGGACTAGTCTCACTCAGGGTAGATCTTCATGAAGTAGGCGATCTCCTTGCCCTTACAAATTTCTTGGTTCACTCCACAAGATTGGAGGCTCCCAAAGCACACCTAACCAATCTAGGGGGCTCCATCCGCCAAAAGGTAATAGATGTTGTTGTTGATGATGAACTCCTTACACTTATGCTTCAAAAGATACACTCCTCAACACACAAATACTCTCTCACAAATTTTGGCTTTGGAGTAGGAGAGGCTTTGGGTCGAAAGCAATTGAGGTGGATAGAGATCAAAGTTCTATGGTTGGAGTGGAATCCCTTTGGTCTCAACATAAGGATGGGGATCTCTCTCTCTCAGAAGAATGGATATGAGAAGTGTATGCTTTGCTGTGGTTGCAATCTAAGAGTTGGTGCAATGGGTGGAGGAATATATAGGTAGGACCAAAACTTCAAATTTTACACCTTTACACTACTACTGGGTGCTGCTAACGCGACACTACGATCAGAGACCCTTCGAGAAACTGTGTGCGATGCAATAATCGCAAACGGTGTTGTATGAAAAATGTTAGAAATGATGCATAACGTTTGTGATGAATGATACATCAAACAAGGTTCAGACTATAGTTGCGTGTGTGATGAGGGGCATACGGTTGATCTGTACGAACTGTTTGTGATGAGACAGAACAACAGAAATGGGCAGCCAGATCAAGGTATGTGCGATATACGGCATACAGTTCACTTTGATGAACCGTTTGCGATGAGTGAGGTGAACACAAATGATTCACCGTAACAAGATGTGTGTGATACCCGGCAAACAGGTCGGTAATCAAAACTGTGTGCGATCATTATAGACAGCCCATACAGTCTTTTTTTGTGAATCGTGTGCTCATCATGGCACACAGTTCAACAAACCAACTTGTTGGAGATAATGTAGAAGATCTCTGTTGAATACATATTACTAACCGTCTGCGATGAGATTGACAGGATAAATAGAGATATATATAGTCTGCTTAATTTAGTCCTTCTTTTTCTTGTTGTTCTTGTTGGATGGCCCCGTGACAACATCTTGGCGAGGACGCTTCTTGCCGCTGACTGTTGCCTTTCATCGCCGCCACCATCGTCATCGTCGTTGCTGTCGTCATCGTCCTCCTCCTTGTTCGACCATTCCTCCTCATCATCATCGTCGTCCTCTTCTTCGTCCTCCGACGGCTCCTCGTCCATCTGGTTGTCGTCTGACGACTCCGCAGGCAGCGTCCCTTCCATGAACTAGATATAATCGAGATGTGGGCTCGACGCCGGACTCATGGAAGATGAGCGGGATGATTCCCATGTTGATCTATCATCGGGCGCCTGAGTGCTGGCCGAACTGTTGTCCTCGCTATCGCTCGACATGGCTCCAGAGTGTGTGCCAGTGTGTAGCGGGGCCTGGCGGGGACGATGAAGATGGTGGACACTTAAGCGTAGTATGCAGAGAAGAGGAACTGCCAATTGAAGCGGGGGTTGATGTATTATCTAACCGGTGATATGATCAACCGCAATTATTTGTAACCAGTCGCTCCAAATTCCCGAGGTTGCGCAGGACTCCTATTGGCTATTTGTTTGGTTTCCTTTTTCAGGACAAAAACAAGGAATGAGTTTTGGGATTATGCACCGGTACCGGTATGAATGGGGTAGGACAGTTGGCAAGCAACACATTGAGCTCTTCTTATTGATAAAGCCAGTAATAATCAAACTAGAAAGGAAAAGAAAAAAGACAAAGAAAAATATCTGCACGAATCTTCGCGCAACATCAATGGCATAGGACCTAGATGTGCATTACTTAGAGCACATCTAGATGTGCTTTAGAAATACTGTCAAACAAAACCCCTAATCATCATTGCAAACAGCGCATAGAACATGGCTAATGTGACAACCACAACTACACATGCTAGTTCCTGTTGGGGAACGTAGCAGAAATTCAAAATTTTCCTACGTGTCACCAAGATCTATCTATGGAGAGACCAGCAACGAGGGGAAGGAGAGTGCATCTACATACCCTTGTAGATCGCTAAGCGGAAGCCTTCAAGTGAACGGGGTTGATGGAGTCGTACTCGTCGTGATCCAAATCACCGATGACCAAGTGCCGAACGGACGGCACCTCCGCGTTCAACACACGTACAGCCCGGTGACGTCTCCCACACCTTGATCCAGCAAGGAGAGAGGGAGAGGTTGAGGAAGACTCCATCCAGCAGCAGCACAACGGCGTGGTGGTGGTGGAGGAGCGTGGCAATCCTGCAGGGCTTCGCCAAGCACCACGGGAGAGGAGAAGGACTTGGGAGAAGGGGAGGGCTGCACCAGAACATTGGTATGGCTGCCCTCCCACCCCCCACATATATATAGGGCCAAGGGAGAGGGGGGGGGGGGCGCAGCCTTTGGCCCTTCCTCCAAGGAAGGGTGCGGCCAGGGAGGAGTCCCTCCTCCCCAAGGCACCTCGGAGGTGCCTTCCCCTTTTAGGACTCTTCCTTTTCCTTGACTCTTGGCGCATGGGCCTCTTGGGGCTGGTTCCCTTGGCCCATATAGGCCAAGGCGCACACCCCTATAGCCCATGTGGCCCCCCCGGGGCAGGTGGACCCCCTTGGTGGACCCCCGGGACCCTCCCGGTGGTCCCGGTACAATACCGGTGACCCCGAAACTTGTCCGGTGACCAAAACAGGACTTCCCATATATAAATATTTACCTCCGGACCATTCCAGAACTCCTCGTGATGTCCGGGATCTCATCTGGGACTCCGAACAACTTTCGGGTTACCGCATACTAATATCTCTATAACCCTAGCGTCATCGAACCTTAAGTGTGTAGACCCTACGGGTTCGGGAGACATGCAGACATGACCGAGACGTTCTCCGGTCAATAACCAACAGCGGGATCTGGATACCCATGTTGGCTCCCACATGTTCCACGATGATCTCATCGGATGAACCACGATGTCAAGGACTTAATCAATCCCGTATGCAATTCCCTTTGTCTATCGGTACGATACTTGCCCGAGATTCGATCGTCGGTATCCCGATACCTTTGTTCAATCTCGTTACCGGCAAGTCTCTTTACTCGTTCCGTAACACATCATCCCGTGATCAACTCCTTGATCACATTGTGCACATTATGATGATGTCCTACCGAGTGGGCCCAGAGATACCTCTCCGTCACACGGAGTGACAAATCCCAGTCTCGATTCGTGCCAACCCAATAGACACTTTCGGAGATACCCGTAGTGCACCTTTATAGTCACCCAGTTATGTTGTGACGTTTGGCACACCCAAAGCACTCCTACGGTATCCGGGAGTTGCACAATCTCATGGTCTAAGGAAATGATACTGGACATTAGAAAAGCTTTAGCATACGAACTACACGATCTAGTGCTATGCTTAGGATTGGGTCTTGTCCATCACATCATTCTCCTAATGATGTGATCCCGTTATCAACGGCATCCAATGTCCATGGTCAAGAAACCGTAACCATCTATTGATCAACGAGCTAGTCAACTAGAGGCTTACTAGGGACATGGCGTTATCTATGTATCCACACATGTATCTGAGTTTCCTATCAATACAATTCTAGCATGGATAATAAACGATTATCATGAACAAGGAAATATAATAATAATCAATTTATTATTGCCTCTAGGGCATATTTCCAACAGTCTCCCACTTGCACTAGAGTCAATAATCTAGTTCACATCGTCATGTGATCAACACTCACAGGTCACATCGCCATGTGACCAACATCCAAAGAGTTTACTAGTGTCACTAAACTAGTTCACATCATCATGTGATTAAGACTCAATGAGTTCTGGTTTTGATCATGTTATGCTTGTGAGAGAGGTTATAGTCAACGGGTCTGAACCTTTCAGATCCGTGTGTGCTTTACAAATCTCTATGTCATCCCCTAGATGCAGCTACCACGCTCTATTTGGAGCTATTCCAAATAACTGTTCTACTATACGAATCCAGTTTACTACTCAGAATAATCTGGATTAGTGTCAAAGCTTGCATCGGCGTAACCCTTTACGACGAACTCTTTTACCACCTCCATAATCGAGAAAATTCCTTAGTCCACTAGTTACCAAGGATAACTTTGACCGCTGTCCTGTGATCCATTCTTGGATCACTCTTGTACCCCTTGACTGACTCATGGCAAGGCACACTTCAGGTGCGGTACACAGCATAGCATACTGTAGATCCTATGTCTTAAGCATAGGGGACGACCTTCGTCCTTTCTCTCTATTCTACCGTGGTCGAGCTTTAAGTCTTAACTTCATACCTCACAACTCAGGCAAGAACTCCTTCTTTGACTGATCCATCTTGAACACCTTCAAGATCATGTCAAGGTATGTGCTCATTTGAAAGTACTATTAAGCGTTTTGATCTATCCTCATAGATCCTAATGCTCAATACTCAAGCAGCCTAATCCAGGTTTTCCATTGAAAAACATTTTTCAAATAACTCTGCATGCTTTCCAGAAATTCTACATCATTTCCGATCAACAATATGTTAACAACATATACTCATCGGAAATTCTATAGTGCTCCCACTCACTTCTTTGGAAATACAAGTTTCTCATAAACTTTGTATAAACCCAAAAACTTTGATCATCTCATCAAAGCATACCTTCCAACTCCGAGATGCTTACTCCAGTCCTTAGAAGGATTGCTGGAGCTTTGCATACTTATTAGCATCTTTCAGGATTGACAAAACCTTCTGGTTGTATCACATACAACCTTTCCTCAAAAATCGTCGAGGAAACAATGGTTTTTGGCATCCTATCTGCAAGATTTCACTAATAATGCAGTAATTGCTAATATAATTCCAACAGACTCTTAGCATCGCTACGAGTGAGAAAGTCTCATCGCAGTCAACTCCTTGAACTTGTCAGAAAACATCTTAACGACAAGTCGAGCTTTCTTAATGGTGATACTTACCATCATTGTCTGTCTTCCTTTTAAAATCCATATGTACCCAACAGCCTTACGACCATCAAGTAGTTCTTCCAAAGTCTACACTTTGTTTTCATACATGGATCCTCTCTCAGATTTTATGGCCTCGAGCCATTTATCGAAATCCGGGCCCACCATCGCTTCTCCATAGCTCGTAGGTTCATTGTTGTCTAGCAACATGACTTCCAAGACAGGATTACGTACCACTCTGAAGTAGTACGCATCCTTGTCATCCCACGAGGTTTGGTAGTGACTTGATCTGAAGTTTCATGATCACTATCATAAGCTTCCACTTCAATTGGTGTAGGTGCCACAGGAACAACTTCCTGTGCCCTGCCACACACTAGTTGAAGAGATGGTTCAATAACCTCATCAAGTCTCCACCACCCTCCCACTCAATTCTTTCAAGAGAAACCTTTCCTCGAGAAAGAACCCGATTCTAGAAAGAATCCCTTATTGCTTTCGGATTTGAGACAGGAGGTATACCCAACTGTTTTGGGTGTCCTATGAAGATGCATTTATCCGCTTTGGGTTCGAGCTTATCAGCCTGAAACTTTTTCACATAAGCGTCGCAGCCCCAAACTTTTAAGAAATGATAGCTTAGGTTTCTCTAAACCATAGTTCATACGGTGTCATCTCATCGGAATTACGTGGTGCCCTATTTAAAGTGAATGTGGTTGTCTCTAATGCCTAACCCATAAACTATCGTGGTAATTCGATAAGAGACATCATGGTATGCATCATATCCAATAGGGTGCAGTTATGATGTTCGGACACACCATCACACTATGGTGTTCCAGGCTGTATCAGTTGTGAAACAATTTCCACAATGTCTTAATTCTGTGCCAAACTCGTAATTCAGATATTCATCTCTATGATCATATCATAGATCTTTTATCCTCTTGTCACGACGATCTTTCAACTTCACTCTGAAATTACTTGAACCTTTCAATAATTCAGACTCATGATTCATCAAGTAAATATACTCAACATCTACTCAAATCATCTGTGAAGTAAGAACATAACGATATCCACTACACGCCTCAGCACTCATTGGACTGCATACATCAAAATGTATTACTTCTAGCAAGTTGCTTTCTGGTTCCATTTTACTGAAACCGAGGCTTTCAGTCATCTTGCCCATGTGGTATGATTTGCATGTCTCAAGTGATTCAAAATCAAGTGAGTCCAAACGGTCCATTTGCATGGAGTTTCTTCATGCATATATACCAATAGGCATGGTTCGCATGTCTCAAGTGATTCAAAATCAAGTGAGTCCAAAGATCCATCAACATGGAGCTTCTTCATGCGTTTTATACCGATATGACTTATGTGGCAGTGCCACAAGTAGGTGGTACTATCATTACTATCCTTATATCTTTGGCATGAACATGTGTATCACTACGATTGAGATTCAATAAACCATTCATTTTAGGCGTAAGACCATTGAAGGTATTATTCAAATAAACAGAGTAACAATTATTCTCCTTAAATGAATAACCGTATTGCTATAGTCATAATCCAATCATGTCTATGCTCAACGCAAACACCAAATAACAATTATTTAGGTTTAACACCAATCTCGATGGTAGAGGGAGCGTGCGATGCTTGATCATATCAACATTGGAAACACTTCCAACACATATCGTCAGCTCACCTTTAGCTAGTCTCCGTTTATTCCGTAGCTTTTATTTCGAGTTACTAACACTTAGTAACCGAACCGGTATCTAATACCCTTGTGCTACTAGGAGTGCTAGTAAAGTACACATTAACATAATGTATATCTAATATACTTCTATCGACAGCCTTCTCATCTACCAAGTATCTAGGGTAATTCTGCTCCAGTAGCTGTTCCCCTTATTACAGAAGCACTTAGTCTCAGGTTTGGGTTCAACCTTGGGTTTCTTCACTAGAGCAGCAACTGATTTGCCGTTTCATGAAGCATCCCCTTTTGCCCTTGCCCTTCTTGAAACAAGTGGTTTCACTAACCATCAACAATTGATGCTCCTTCTTGATTTCTACTTTGGTGTCAAACATCGCGAATATCTCAAGGATCATCATATATGTCCTCGATATGTTATAGTTCATCACGAAGCTCTAGCAGCTTGGTGGTAATGACTTCGGAGAAACATCACTATCTTATCTGGAAGATCAACTCCCACTCGATTCAAATGATTGTTGTACTCAGACAATCTGAGCACAAGTTCAACAATTGAGCTTTTCTCCCTTAGTTTGCAGGCTAAGAAAATCATCGGAGGTCTTATACCTTTTGACGTGGGCACGAGCCTGAAATCCCAATTTCAGCCCTCAAAACATCTCATATGTTTCGCGACGTTTCAAAACCGTCTTCGGTGCCTCAACTCTAAACCGTTTAACTGAACTATCATGTAGTTATCAAAACGTGTATGTCAGATGTTCGCAACATCCACAGACGACGTTCGAGGTTCAGCACATTGAGTGGTGCATTAAGGACATAAGCCTTCTAAGAAGCAATGAGGACAATCCTCAGTTTACGGACCTAGTCCGCATAATTGCTACTATCAACTTTCAACTAATTTTTCTCTAGGAACATATCTAAACAGTAGAACTAAAGCGCGAGCTACGACATAATTTGCAAAATCCTTTTTGACTATGTTCAGGATAAACAAGTTCATCTTATGAACTCCCACTCAGATAGACATCCCTCTAGTCATCTAAGTGATTACATGATCCGAGTCAACTAGGCCGTGTCCGATCATCACGTGAGACGGACTAGTCAACATCGGTGAACATCTTCATGTTGATCGTATCTACCATACGACTCATGCTCGGCCTTTCGGTCTTCTGTGTTCCGAGGCCATGTCTGTACACATGCTAGGCTCGTCAAGTCAACCTAAGTGTTTGCATGTGTAAATATGTCTTACACCCGTTGTATTTGAACGTTAGAATCAAACACCCGATCATCACGTGGTGCTTTGAAACAACGAACTGTCGCAACGGTGCACAGTTAGGGGGAACACTTTCTTGAAATTTTAATGAGGAATCATCTTATTTACTACCGTCGTTGTAAGCAAACAAGATGCAAAAACATGATAAACATCACATGCAATCAAAAGGTGACATGATATGGCCATCATCACTTTGCTCCTTTCGATCTCCATCTTCGGGGCTCCATGATCATCATCATCACCGGCATGACACCATGATCTCCATCATCATGATCTCCATCATCGTGTCTTCATGAAGTTGTCACGCCAACTATTACTTCTACTACTACAGCTAACGATTAGCAATAAAGTAAAGTAATTACATGACATTTATGTTGACACGCAGGTCATAAATAAATAAAGACAACTCCTATGGCTCCTGCCGGTTGTCATACTCATCGACATGCAAGTCGTGATTCCTATTACAAGAACATGATCAATCTCATACATCACATATATCATTCATCACATCCTTTTGGCCATATCACATCACATAGCATACCCTGCAAAAACAAGTTAGACGTCCTCTAATTGTTGTTTGCATGTTTTACGTGGCTGCTATGGGTTTCTAGCAAGAACGTTTCTTACCTACGCAAAGACCACAACGTGATATGCAAATTGCTATTTACCCTTCATAAGGACCCTTTTCATCGAATCCGATCCGACTAAAGTGGGAGAGACAGACACCCGCCAGCCACCTTATGCAACTAGTGCATGTCAGTCGGTGGAACTAGTCTCACGTAAGAGTACGTGTAAGGTCGGTCCGGGCCGCTTCATCCCACAATACCGTCGAAACAAGATTGGACTAGTAACGGTAAGTAAATTGACAAAATCAACGCCCACAACTACTTTGTGTTCTACTCGTGCATAGAATCTACGCAATAGACCTAGCTCATGATGCCACTGTTGGGGAACGTAGCAGAAATTCAAAATTTTCCTACGTGTCACCATGATCTATCTATGGAGAGACCAGCAACGAGGGGAAGGAGAGTGCATCCACATACCCTTGTAGATTGCTAAGCGGAAGCGTTCAAGTGAACGGGGTTGATGGAGTCGTACTCGTCGTGATCCAAATCACCGATGACCAAGTGCCGAACGGACGGCACCTCCGCGTTCAACACACGTACAGTCCGGTGACGTCTCCCACACCTTGATCCAGCAAGGAGAGAGGGAGAGGTTGAGGAAGACTCCATCCAGCAGCAGCACAACGGCGTGGTGGTGGTGGAGGAGCGTGGCAATCCTGCAGGGCTTCGCCATGCACCACGGGAGAGGAGAAGGACTTGGGAGAAGGGGAGGGCTGCACCAGAACATTGGTATGGCTGCCCTCCCACCCCCCACATATATATAGGGCCAAGGGAGAGGGGGGGGCGCGCAGCCTTTGGCCCTTCCTCCAAGGAAGGGTGCGGCCAGGGAGGAGTCCCTCCTCCCCAAGGCACCTCCTAGGTGCCTTCCCCTTTTAGGACTCTTCCTTTTCCTTGACTCTTGGCGCATGGGCCTCTTGGGGCTGGTGCCCTTGGACCATATAGGCCAAGGCGCACACGCCTACAGCCCATGTGGCCCCCCGGGGAAGGTGGACCCCCTTGGTGGACCCCCGGGACCCTCCCGGTGGTCCCGGTACAATACTGGTGACCCCGAAACTTGTCCGGTGACCAAAGCAGGACTTCCCATATATAAATCTTTACCTCCGGACCATTCCGGAACTCCTCGTGATGTCCGGGATCTCATCTGGGACTCCGAACAACTTTCGGGTTACCGCATACTAATATCTCTATAACCCTAGCGTCACCGAACCTTAAGTGTGTAGACCCTACGGGTTCGGGAGACATGCAGATATGACCGAGACGTTCTCCGGTCAAAAACCAACAGCGGGATCTGGATACCCATGTTGGCTCCCACATGTTCCACGATGATCTCATCGGATGAACCACGATGTCAAGGACTTAATCAATCCCGTATGCAATTCCCTTTGTCTATCGGTACGATACTTGGCTGAGATTCGATCGTCGGTATCCCGATACCTTTGTTCAATCTCGTTACCGGCAAGTCTCTTTACTCGTTCCGTAACACATCATCCTGTGATCAACTCCTTGATCACATTGTGCACATTATGATGATGTCCTACCAGTGGGCCCAGAGATACCTCTCCGTCACACGGAGTGACAAATCCCAGTCTCGATTCGTGCCAACCCAACAAACACTTTCGGAGATACCCGTAGTGCACCTTTATAGTCACCCAGTTACGTTGTGACGTTTGGCACACCCAAAGCACTCCTACGGTATCCGGGAGTTGCACAATCTCATGGTCTAAGGAAATGATACTTGACATTAGAAAAGCTTTAGCATACGAACTACACGATCTAGTGCTATGCTTAGGATTGGGTCTTGTCCATCACATCATTCTCCTAATGATGTGATCCCGTTATCAATGACATCCAATGTCCATGGTCAGGAAACCGTAACCATCTATTGATCAACGAGCTAGTCAACTAGAGGCTTACTAGGGACATGGTGTTGTCTATGTATCCACACATGTATCTGAGTTTCCTATCAATACAATTCTAGCATGGATAATAAACGATTATCATGAACAAGGAAATATAATAATAATCAATTTATTATTGCCTCTAGGGCATATTTCTAATAGTTCCTTCTTGTCTCTTGCTTTCATCTGTTGCCTGTGATTGATTCTTTCTTGGTTCATCATACTGATTGTACATTCCAGATCAGCCAGTTTGTTCTTCAGCCGTACATTATCTTCTACGAGCTTGGTGATAACACTCCGAGCCCTGCCATGCCATTCTTCATCCAGCCAGTTAACAAAGGCACAAGCCTCATATCCCTGCAATTGGTAAATAGTATTCTGGATGAGCGGTGGCATTAACTGAAGTAAAATGATGAACTTAGTTAGCACTAACCTCTAAGGGGCAACTGAGAAACTGCCTACCAATGTCGAATCCCTCTGTGCATACACGTCGAGCGGGAGTGTGCCCGTGCACACAACTTAGCTTTTGGTACTTCTCGGTGGCGCAATACTCGGATTCGAACTCGTGTTGCGGGAGTCTGGAGTCAAGCTCCAGATCTGGCGGCAGATCGCTTTCCTGGGGGGGGGGTCATTTAGGACAAATTCAGCAAGGATCTATGCTTTGGACATGCTAAAAAAGTTCGGGATAGATTGGAACCTGACAGGACGATTCGGATCCGTAGTACACTGCCTTCTGATGACCTTAGGCAAGTGCTCGGCAGCAATACGAGTAGGAGCAGCCGCACCGAAACCATCAGCACCACTCGTCCGCATTCCCCCAATGTCAGCGCCACGCGAGGGAATTTGGAGGCTATGTAGGGATTTGGAGGAAATGGGGAAACTATGGAGATAAGCTAACGGTCGGGAACTACTAATGGCACTATATATATGTTGTATACGGCACACTGTTTGTACATGTCGTTTGTGTTGGGTATTACAACGTCATACACGATTTCCGCTCCAAACCGTGTGAGAAGACAAGGTAGGTTAGACACGTTGCCGTTACATAACCGTATGTGATGTACTACCCTGTCCATATAATTGAGTTACGGTGAGATACCGTGTAAACAGCTGCTCCACGGATATTCGTAAAAAAACAGCCCGCTCTGCATATAGAGATGGCGGTGGCGGCCTAGGCAGCGGCTACCGGAGAAGAGGTCAATCCTCGGTCGGTGGGCAGTGGCGGCGTCATAGGAGGTTAATCCTCGGTCTGCGGCGGGAGATAGGAGGAGCTCAACCATCGAGGTCAGCGGTGGCGTGATTCGAGCACATCCATCGCGATCAATGGCGGGATAGTGGAGGTCGAACTTCAGGCGGTAGCCGCAATAAGCTTTGCTCCTCGACCCTGCTGTCTCGGCGTGCCGCCGCATCGCGCTTGTCTGTCTGCTAGGTGGAGGTTGCCGCGCGGCTAATTAATTAAGGTATTCTTTTCGTGAGTGGCTTAATTAAGGTATTCAATTCCTAAGTGTAGTGTTGTACTAGTACTCTGCGTGTAAATTGACTGGCCATTAATTTTTGTCATTGCACGTCTGGATAAAAACATGGAGCGCCCTCAGTAATTATTAAAATAAAACCTTGTGATTTATGCACCCATCTCTGGGCAGCAGTTAATCCGTGTATTAATGTTGTTGTTCTGTTTTTAATTACCATTCGTCTGCGGCAGATGGAACGATCTCGATGGATGAAGAATCGGAAAACCGCAAATTTTATCAGTGGCATGACAGAGTTCATGAATTTGGCCGAAAGTACAAACTGGAAAATTGGTGATGCGGATTACATCCTGTGTCCATGTACTGATTGTGCCAATACAGAGTCACATGAAGTTGCAGATGTCCAGATGCACTTAGTCTCTAGGGGATTCATGGATGGATATACACGTTGGACCATACACGGTGAAGAGGAGGTCATGGATGAAGATACCCAGGGCAGCGAGATGCCAAACCCCGATCAGTGTCACATGGATGTTGAATCTAACATCGGGGCATATGCGTCAAGCTACCAATGGAACACCGAAAAGCCGAAACGCACACTTGAAAACGAAGACATCCACGTAGATGACGACGATCTTGATATTCCAGATTTTGCTGCTATGATTGCAGATTTCGAGGGCCCAGAAAAGGATATGATTGGGTACAAAGATCTGCCAACCATTGATGCGGGCTCGAAGAAATCATTGTATCCAGGTTGCAAAAAGAAATATTCCATGTTAAGTGCCACCCTGGCGCTTCTTAGATTTAAAGCAGCAAACGGTCTATCAAACTAGGGCTTCACAGAGATCTTAGGTATTTTCAAAGATATTCTTCCGGAAGATAATGTGCTCCCCAGAAGCATGAATGAAGCGAAGAAAATTATTTGCCCATTGGAACTTGAAGTACATAAGATACACGCTTGGGTGAATGATTGTATATTGTACCGTGGTGATTACAAAGATTTTCGTGCATGTCCCACATGCAGGCATGCATGATACAAGCGCAGGAGAGCAAAGGACAAGTACAAATTGGACGACGAGATCAAGACAGGAATCCCTTCAAGGTGGTTTGGTACTTTCCTTTAATTCCAAGGTTGAGGCGTTTGTTTGCAAACCCTAGAGAGGCAAAGAGGTTGCGGTGGGAATTAATCAAGAACAAGTTCAAAAAAATTGCCAAGGATCCTATAAGTATAAGGCTCGGGGAGTGTACTGACAGGATGAATCGACAACAAGTTTGAATTTTTTTCCAAGGATCCTAGAAATATAAGGCTCGGGGAGTGTACTAATGGGATGAATCCTTTTGGCGATATGAGCACCAATCACAGCACATGGCCGGTGCTTCTGTGCAGATATAACCTAGCTCCTTGTTGTGTATGGAGAAAAAATACATTATGATGTCAATGATTATCCAAGGCCCGAAGCAACCTGGAAATGACATCGACATTTACTTTCAGCTACTGGTAGAAGAACTGTTGACAATGTGGATAGATGCGCCTGCTGTAAAATGTCATGATGCTTACAGAAAGGAGATTTTCGATCTACATGCGATGCTGGTGCACACCATTCAAGATATGCCGGCATTAGGCAACACATCGGGGCAGAAAACAAGGGGAGATGTAGGGTGTGTCACATGCATGGATAGGACAGCTAGCAGAAGACTTCCCAACTCGTGCAAAACAGTGTATTTGCGTCATCGTAGGTTCTTGCGGATGAATCATCCATACCGAAAGATGAAAGCTGAATTTGATGGTACGGCAGAGGCAGGTGTGGCCCCAAGACCCTATGACGGGGAGGTGGTCCACAACATGGCTAAAAAAATTAATGTTGTGCTTGGCAAGAACCACCCTTTGACAGTGAAACTAACACCGAAGGATCATGTGTTTAAGAAGAAATTGGTATTCTGGAAATTACCTTACTGGGAGATTCTACGTGTACGTCACTGCATAGATGTCATGCACATAGAAAAGAATGTATGTGAAAGCATCCTTGGTACTCTGCTCAAGATTATAGGTAAAAGAAAGGATGGTGACGGTTCACGGCTCGATATGCTTGCTGATCAATCACAATGCAAGAGTGAAGCAAAAGATGATGACAAATTTATCAAAGCTTGCCAGAGTTAGAATTTCAGTACAAACAAAGCAACACAGTTTTCACCTATTTGTTGTCAGTTAAGACACCCTCTTCCTACTGCGCAAACATCAGAAGTCTCGTGGATGTGAGCTCAGGTAAAATGAATTTGGGACACATGAAGTCACATGATTTCCACGTAATGTTGACACAAATCCTCCCGGTGGCCATCAGGAATCTGATGGACAAAGATATAAGAAACACACTCATTGACCTCTGTGATTTCTTCAACAAACTATGGCAGACAGTTATAGATCCTGAAGAGTTGGATAATATGCAAGATGATATTGCAAGAATATTGTCCAACCTAGAGATGTTTTTCCGACCGTCATTATTTGATGTCATGGTCCATCTCACTGTGCACCTTGTCGACAAGATAAATTATTGTGGTCCTGTATTTCTTCGCAACATGTATCCCTTCGAGTGGTTCATTGGAATACTGAAGCGCTTTTGTCAAAACCGAAACCATCCAGAGGAAAGCATCCTACAAGGTTATATCACGGAGGAGGTGGTTGAGTTTTGCACTGAATACATGAAACAAAGACCTATAGGTTTGCCCCTCTCTCGCCACGAGGGAAGGCTGAAAGGTAAGCCGGTCCCTGCGGGCACGCAAATGGCTCCACCCAGAGAATTGGCAGAGAAAGCCCATTTGACGGTACTACTCAACTGCCCAGTTCTCATCGCTTATGCCGAAGAACACTTGGCGGAGATACGCCAAAGCTTCTTACCAATGGTGCCTTCATCAGAAGTGGAGATGAAGGAGCACACTAAGAAGTATGCCGAATGGCTGAAGAATCGTTTGGCACAAGGATCCATCGATGACATTGCTACGTGGTTGGCACAAATGCCATCACCTACGGTGTTGACGTACCAAGCATATGACATAAATGGATACCCGTTCTACACTGAGGAACATGATAAGAAGACCTCGTATCAGGACAGCTCTGTTCGAATAATATGCACGACTATAAATGAAGTTGATAAAAGGGCATAATATGGAACCATCAAAGAGGTTAGGGAGCTTGACTATGTGAAAGTTAAGGTGGCATTATTCAGGTGCGCATGGATCCCTCTTGGTCAGGTTACAGGAAGACCTGTGATAACAGGACAATGATGGCATATCACGCAGACCCATTCATTCTTGCCAGCGATGCTACCCATATTTTCTTTGTGGAAGACCCCTTGCATAAGAACGGCCATTTAGCGATGCATGGGAAGAGAAGGGTACTGGGTGTCGACGATGTTGCCGATCAGGACGAGTACGATGAATTTGATGAGTTGCCAGCCAAGGGATCATGCACCAGTGCAACAGAGAAGTGTAAAATCATCAAAAACCCCAAGTTCATTCGGGGTCAACTTAATGACCCCAGTTCCCCCATGTACATGGGAATTAAGCCATAAGACTAGTCTTCATGCCTACCCTGCAACTTAATTCGTTCAATTTAGAACTGTCGCATGTACTGAATTTGTGAGTTATGCCCGGTTTCCTATTCATGTAAGAACCGTTAATATGTTGACCTTGATATGCTGTCAGCTCACGCAATGAATATGAGCTATTTTTTGATATTATTATTATTATATCATAGAGGTAGCACACTCAATCGATCTCACTACAGTATGAGTGAACAAAAATATGCAATCTGGTTTGCGAATAGCACACAGCTCGTTGATGAAAGCCGTGTGCCGACCAAACCCCGCCACCCCGCCCACGATCTGAGTCGTGCTTTCTAATTGGCCAGAAACCAAACCCCACGTATCATACGTCTGCACCGTTGGATGCTCCCAGATCGAACGGCGATCCTCATCTCTTTCGACAGGACATGCAATTCTGGTTGTAATTTTATTTCTTTGCACAAAATGCACGTTAATCTCAAAAAATGTCTTAAATATAGCTAACGATACCTGAAATGCGCCAGAAAATCAAACCCGTGGTATAATGATGATTGCCTACCGCGGAAATTATTATGAGGCCAAACGATGAAATCACCGACCACAGGAGTTTGAATTGACATGTATCCTTTTGGAAAACCATGATCCTTCATGTGAGATGCTCCGGTTTGGAAGGAGCGGTCATCAAAACTTGTGCCAAACTTTACCAATTTTTTCCACGGGGTCGTGAGAGCACGCCACAGGCACACATCGATTTTGATCATGTCCGAACTCCATATGAATTTTTTGTAATTAAAATAACAACTAGGCCTACGCCAGTGGCCGCACCTCGCGGCCGAAATGTTTGAAACTTCTCCCCGCTTCTCGAACAAACGGATGAAAACTCACAAAGCGATGCACAAATGATCTGTACACCTTTGCTAGGCTGATAGTAAGGGGGTATCATAGTTAGTATCATGCATTGCCAACTAGGTAATTTTGATGAGCTGTCATAGAATTAATTAAATGAAGAAAGAGAGGGTTAAGTATCATATCATGAAACTGTATCATAATAAATGTTATGCTACTATGTGTCATGCATGACAATATAAATAAAGTACTACGTATGATACTAGCTACTCTATGATACTATGCATTAGAACAAGTACACAATAGAATGACATAAGACTAGCGACAATGGGTAGTAACATAGAATGTTACTAGTTTATGTTACTACCTCTATAGTGGGGAGTAACATATGTGTAGTAACATGCAATACTTCATTTATTAGGCTATAGACTCATCTTGCCTTGAGATGTGTGATGTTACTCAGACTAGCCACAGTGGGTAGTAACATAGACTAGTAACATGCCCATGTGTTACTAGTCGATGTTACTACCTCTATTGTGGGGAGTAACATATATGTGTGGTAACATGCAACACTTCATTTATTAGGCTATAGACACATCTTTCCTTTATATGTACATGTGATGTTACTCATACTACTAGTAACTAACTATGTTACTACTTTCCTCTCTTTCTTGATTTATTGCTTGCAACATCATCTACTTAATTTATCTAGATATGTGTGATGTTCCTACCTATGTTACTCCCACTGTGGGTAGTCTCATACTATAATAAGACTATACCCATAGTGGGAGTAACATAGGTACATAGTAACATCACACATATCCACTTTCCTCCATTTCTTCATTTATTGCTTGCCACATCATCTATTTTATCTAGATATGTGTGATGTTACTACCTATGTTACTCCCACTGTGGATAGTTTGGCTATAAGGAATAGAATAATATATATGTGCTTATTAGTTGGAGGAAAGAGAAGAGAAGCGGGCTCTTGGTTAGTAGAGCCAGCTGCAACACGAGACCCAAGACACTTTGTGAGGATGTAAGGTGGGCCAACTATTGATAAACTTGTACGTATATAAAACTTATTATTGTACATGCCCGCTAAGAGGTTGGCTGTATATGACATGGCAACTTTTATAGCCGGCCCTTGGCTGTATTATTAACCATGCTCTTAGTGAGGTAGCTAGTATATCATAGACGACTAGCTAGTATCAGACTAGCCACAGTGGGAGTAACTTCGGCAGTAACACCGACTCCAACTCAGCAAACTTGCTTATGTGGCAATAAGTTAATTAGGAGAGAGATAGTTTCAGTAACTTAGCTAGTTAGTGTAGCATCACATGTCCCAATGCAATATGAGTCTGTAACCTAAGTAATGAAGCTTTGCATGACACTACACTTATGTTACTACCCACTATGAAGGTAGTAACATATATAGTCTAGGGATATGTGTATGTTACTAGTGTACTACTCTCCATTGTGGCTAGTCTCATACTCCCTCCTTTCTAGTTTAGGCTAGTTGTAATGGTATTATCATAAGCGGTATCATGCATGCCAACTAGACTTTCTGGATGATGTGGCACACAAGAGAGGATGTGGTATCATATCATGATGCCGTATTAAATGTTGTACTACTACTTTGTGTGATGCATGACAATTACTAAGGCAACCTAAGATGTTAACTTATGATACTATGCATTACGGAAGTAGTATCCTAGCTACACTATCATATATATGCATGCATGATACTACTAGTATATATATATATATATAATACTCCCCATTACAACCAGCCTTATAGGGCTCAATTCATAAATACGGTCATCTATGATATATACTCCCTCCGTAAACTAATATAAGAGCGTTTAGGTCACTATTTAGTAATCTAAACGCTCTTATATTAGTTTACAGAGGGAGCTAGTACAACTCTATGATACTATATATGCACTATGAAGGTACGTACGTAGTATCATACACTAGTATCATATGCATGATACTATATAAGGCTGGACATAGCGGTGGTATCATAGCCGAGGATGTCATGCACACGGAATTAAATATATATAAAGAAGGTTAGAGTAACATATAGTAGGTACATACCTTATCATGTTAAATACGATGCTAATTTGTGTCATGCATGGTAATAAATATGATCTATATATGATACTATACTCTATGTATTATAGTATGCGCTATAATTAATTAAAGGTAGTATCATACGTACTGTATATTCATGATACTAGTATATGGCACTCTCCACTATACTCATGATTTCTTGCCGTGAAAAAAAATTGGAGGCGAAATGATGAACTCATGTTTTCATTCGAACAAAAATATGATGTTAGGTAATGTAAATGTTTTCAAAGAGCACACGGTTCATTCACGAGAGCCGTGTGTCCACTAAACCGTGGTCGATGCACCCCCACCCCTCTGCCACATGCGTGATCTGAGTCGTGCGTTCTGATTGGCCAGAACCCAAACCCCACGGATCATACTTCTGCACCATTGGATTCTCCTTGATCGAACGACGATCCTCATCCCTTTCGACAACACATGTACATGTTTTCAAATAGCCCCTCCCAAAAAAATGTTTTCAAATAGAACACGGTTCACACACGAATGCCGTGTGCCTACCAAACTGTGGCCGATGCCCCCCCTCGCTGTGCGCGCGATCTGAGTCATGCGTTCTGATTGGCCAGAACCCAAACCCCACGGATTGTATGTCTGCACCGTTGGATGCTCCAAGATCGAACGGAAATCCTCATCCCCTTCGATAGGAAATGCAGTCTGGCTAGGAATTGATTTATATGCCAACATGCACGGTAAATGCCAAAAAATGTCTTGCATATAGCACACGAGACCTGAAATGCGCCAGCAAATCAAACCCGTGCTAAAATTGTGATTGGTTTACGTGCGAAAAATTTAGAGGTGAAACGATGAACTCACGTCTTCGTTTCAAAATTAGTATGTCTTTCAAACGAAATTATTCTGTTTGTGCACACGAGCGCTTAGAGGCAACCGTTTTCATAGGCCTTTCCACGCGCGCGGCGACCGGGGATATTTTTCACCCTTTTCACATAGGCCGCCAACACCCCCCCACCGCCCGCCCGCGTTTCACTCAACTAGTCCACCCAATCTCCTTCGCCAACTCCCCCCTCCCCCAGATCCACAGCAGAACCCTCTCCAGCACCGCCGTGCTCTCCCCGGCCGTGTGCCCGCTCTTCGGCGTCAAGCCTACCTCCACTGCCATTCCCAACACGCGGCGGCCCATGCCTCGCCGTCTTCGTTTGCTCGCCAGCCACCCTCGAGCATATCAATGCAGTAACCCTCGCCTCTCCGATGGTCCGGCCGGGTTTGCATTAAGAAGCCTGTTAGTTACTGCTCTTTCCTCGCAATTGCTCTTCCAATTTTGTTCCGTATGTTCCCAAATTGGCTATAAAATAATGGAGAGTGTATATATGTTCATTATCTACCTTCCTTACTACATATAAGATGTATTTGTTCCAATAAGTTACTGCCTCACTAGTAGAAAAAGGGTCAAACGTGAAGCACATTAGTGCCGGTTTGTATTTGAGCTGGTACTAATGGTACCATTAGTGCCGGTTCGAACGGATTTGCATTAATGCCGGTTCGTGTTGAACCTTTAGTAACCGGTACTAAAGGGGTGGTGGCAGGCTGGCGTCAGGCCGGGGCCCCACGATCACCTTTAGTACCGGTTCGTGGCACGAACCGGTACTAAAGGTCTAACCTTTCGTACCGGTTCGTGCCACGAACCGGTACTAAAGGGGTCTAACCTATAGTACCAGTTCGTGCCACGAACCGGTACTAAAGGTCCCATTTTCAAACTCTACCCCCCCCCCCCCGTGGATCGCCTTTTCAGTTTTAAAAAAATAAAAGAAAATAATGGAAATGTCAAAAAAATAAAAGAAAATAAGTTTCTCATGTGATATGTGGTCTAGTTGTTGGGAAAATTTGCAAATGTGAATGTTGACTTTTTTTGCAAAATCTCTCTGAAATTTGTAAAAATGGGCATAACTTTTGCATACTAACTCGGATGAAAAAGTTTTTTATATGAAAAATCATCTACTACCCCGTTAAACATTTTCAAAATCCTCAAAAACCTAATAGAAAAAAAGTTATGGGGCTTTTAAGATCTAGAGTGGAAAAAATTGAAAAATATTCAAACAGTGGGAAAACTGTGGTCAAACAATGGTCAAACTAATTATTGTAGAATATTAGTGTTACTAAATAATTATTTTAGTTATTTCAATTTTGGTCAAATCTGGTCAAACTGTGGTCAAACTCTGGTCAAACAATGGTCAAACTAATTATGCAAGAAATATTAGTGTTACTAAATAATTATTGTTTTTTAAAACCATAGTTTCAAACTCAAACAGTGAAATGTGTCACTTCATGCTCAAGCAAAATTCCTGAAGGTTAATAGGATTGACATCTTATTATTGTCAGGAAAACAACAAGTGCAGACTCGGAAACGAAGGAGAATAGAACCTGAAAGTTAAGCGTGCTCGGGCTGGAGTAGTGAGAGGGATGGGTGACCGGTCGGGAAGTTAGATGATTTGGAATGAGTGATCCACACTTGAGCAGTTAAGAGAGGTGATTAGAGACTAAATCATCAAATAATTCAGAAAAATAAAAAATAAAAAAAAAACAAAATTTTTTTCCAAAATTTTCAAAAAAAAATTCAAAAAAAAAATATTAGTGTTACTAAATAATTTTTTTCCAACCGGTACTAAAGGTCCCCCGTACCAGGGCACGAGCTCACGCCACGTGGTGGCACTTTAGCGCCGGTTCGTGCCGAACCGGTACTAAAGGGGGGGGGGCCTTTAGTGCCGAAACCTTAGTGCCGGTTCCATAACCGGCACTAAAGGCCCTTACAAACCGGTACTAATGGTCCGTTTTCTACTAGTGCCTATTTATAGATCGTGGGCGCTCGAGTCACACAAACTCAACAAATTAGCCATACATTTTCTAAATTATTTCATGGCATGTCTAGAAAGCTTGATACCAAGTTGTTAGTTTTATGTTTATCCTCCTTTCCTGAGTTTCGCACGTGTTCTCTGTAGATGCCGAGTAGCAGCGACATCACTCATTCAGGCCATGTATCTTCTTCTGACTCAGACAACCCTAGGTCTTCAGCAGATTGTGAGGGATCAAGTAGTCTTCAATGGGATAGAGCTGCAGCAATTACCCTTCCGGTCAGGACACGGAGGAACGCTCCAAGGAAGCCCACACACCAGCCTAAAGGTGTATATGAAGTAACCGAAAATGATTTGAAGTCCTGGGCTCCAACTAAACCAGATAAAGCACGCATGAGGTTCATGAGTGTGTGTGGATTTGTTGGAAGGGCAAGGCTCAACATTAATCTGCCAGGGTTTCGGAAGGCTGACAAAGAAACACGGCGAAGGATAGTCCAGGTGATCATGGATCACTTCAACGTTCCAGAGCAGTGGAGAATGCAGGTGGAACACGCTGCACTGAAGAAGGCTAGGGATGCTTGGAGAAACTGGAAGCACGTGTTGTACAATAGTTACTTGAGTGAAGGCAAGGACCCAATCCCCGCATACCCCCAAATTACAAAGGTAGACTAGGCGGAAGTCAAAAGGGTCAGGGCAATTCTAGAGTTTGCTGCCAAGAGTTTCAACCAATCGAAACTTTAGAATAAGAACATACACCCCCACTATATGGGTGTGGCAGGATACTACGGCATGAAACTGATATGGGAACAAGAGGGCAAAGAAGAGGTAGCGGCGGGTGGGAATCCGGCCTTTAGTGAAATCAAGCGCGAACGCGCGAGAGACTACTTGCGAGCACGTGCAATGAGGCGTGATGAAGGAACTTATTACTTTGAAAACGCACGTGACGCCAAACTGTATGAAGTGATGGTAGAGGCTTCCAAGATCCCAGGAAGGTTCTACAGGAATTCAGGGCCATGTGACATTCTGTCCATTGCTCTGGACACAAAAGAGCCCCCCTGGCCGTGCAAGGGGTATTGGTGTTAATGTCATGCAAAAGAGGGCTTTCACACTCAGCAAAGAAGAGAGCCTCAGCATGAAAAACGCGAGGAGTGAAATGAAGCAGAATGCATTGTTTGCAAAGTTGAAGAAGGAGATTTATCCGGCTGTTCGAAAGGATGTTGAGGAGTCAATGATGATGCAGAAGACTCTAACACTGACAGATAGCCAGCAGATGGGAGGGGAGGCGGGAATGGATGATGTTGCTTATTGCACGACAACACTGCACAAGAGTAGATGTGTA